>NC_091488.1:21161850-21464880 GCF_947461875.1 Haliaeetus albicilla
CCTCCTACAGATAAGGCATATAGTCAGTCTAAAACTGACATAATATCTGTAGGTACTGTCACAGATGGAGTGACGCACTTAACTTATAACAGAGAAGTAGCAATATGTTTATTGATATAAAGCAGTAATTTAACAAAGTTTGATAGTAAATGTGACAGTCGTTTAACAAGATTCAATGGCAAGGTTCATTTGATATTTACTGCATAGAGGACAGAGTCAGATAAAACTGTCGGGGAGACCCTCCCCTTGAGTTGTGAGGTTCAGAATGGACCCCCCTTGTTTTCTAAGCTCCTTCTCAGAGAGGAGTCTAGGTGCAGCTGGATTCACTCCTAGTCCCAGACTTGGTCAACAGTTTATATCTAAAGGATTATATATGCACAATGAATCCTTTATATCACTTAGCTAAGATTTCAAAGTTTAGCATGCTATTAATAATTTACCGAGAATCTGTTGCAGCAAGGAATCTCTCAACCTCAAGGAGTAACCTTGAGAGGTGTCCCTACTCAAGAGGAGATCCTGATATGCAGCCCACTGCTGTGCAGGGGAGCTCAATAGGCCCTGGGCTGTCCAGTATTTATGGAGTAAGATGATTGACTCATAGTCATATTTGTGTACCGACTAGATGTTAGTTTCTTCCAAATTTGGCTTGAGACGGACATTGACCAGCACTGTGGTTAGGTGAGCGCATTGTTCAAATTAGCCCTTGGCTATTGTATTGTTATCTGTTGTCGTGGTTTAACCCCGGCCAGCAACTAAGCACCACGCAGCTGCTCACTCACTCCCCCCCCATTCAGTGGGATGGGAGAGAAAATCAGGAAAAGAAGTAAAACTCCTGGGTTGAGATAAGAATGGTTTAATAGAACAGAAAAGAAGAAACTAATAATGATAATGATAACACTAATAAAATGACAACAGTAGTAATAAAAGGGTCGGAATGTACAAATGATGTGCAGGGCAATTGCTCACCACCCGCCGACCGACACCCAGCCAGTCCCCCTGACAGTCCCCCAGCCCCCCACTTCCCAGTTCCTAAACTAGATGGGACGTCACATGGTATGGAATACACTGTTGGCCAGTTTGGGTCAGGTGCCCTGGCTGGGCATGAGAAGCTGAAAAATCCTTGACTATAGTCTAAACACTACTGAGCAACAACTGAAAACATCAGTGTTATCAACATTCTTCACATACTGAACTCAAAACATAGCACTGTACCAGCTACTACTAGGAAGACAGTTAACTCTATCCCAGCTGAAACCAGGACATCTGTCTCCCACGAATCCACTTTGAGACAGATGCAGCCATCATGACCATAGGCATCCATTACAACTGCTATTGGTGGTTATTACTTGAGCAGGGTTACAGGAAATACAGGTGTTTTAGGGTGGTTTCGAGGATTCCCAAGAAGGCGAACGCATACACACTGACTATAAGGGGAAAAAGCAAGCATTTATTAACTACAGATGTGCATTATGCTAAGGGTATCTTGTAAAGCAAATTAACATACCAACCCAAGGACTGTGAGGAAGATGGACCATCCGTACATTCTTGTGCCATCTTGCGCAACGAGCTCAGCCCAGCAATCGGTAGGTGCCAGCTTTACATGGGCGTCCCCACAGAGGCAACGGTGGCCTCGCCATACACCAGCCTGATGCTCTTCGGAAAAATCCCAGTATTTATACATTTTCAGAGGAACAGGTTTCAGCACATGTGGACAGTGGGTGCCAAAACACGCCTTGGTTGTAACATAAGGAGCCTATGACGCATGCGCTCACTGGCCAGGCGTGCTGCATGAGCCATAGCCATCATGTCTATTGGTTCATGGGCTTTGTACACACGGCATATTGTCATCATCCAGCAGTCATGCGCCAATAATGCACACAGCTGTGCTGTGCAACAGCCCGCTGCATGTCCTCCCCCAGTATTGCTCAGCTCTCTTATCTCTGTGGTCAGCATTCCAAGCAACAGGCAACAAACCATCCATTTTCTGTGCTGACTGTGTTTTCCTCAGCTATCTACCTCTCCCCCAGTGTTCATCCACAGACCAAAATCCCATCTTTTAACCCATCCATATATAACAGGTCAGACTGGAGAGGTGGGGAGCACACCACCACACAGATATATAGACACACTTCTTACATTTCAATGTCTAGCAGTAGCTGCAATATGGTTAACAGCATGACACAAAGCAGAGAGACACTAATTCATCATACAACTGGCCTGCACCATGTGGTCAGTTTCATATTTCAGTGTTTTGATTACATTGTAATTCACAGTGATGAAGATGAAAAATAAATCTAGATTTGTGTACAAGGTAAATTTTGGTTTAAAGTGAGGGCAATCAATTGATAGTCTTACAGATAAGAGATGCCTACATAAACTTACTGAAAAATAAATTGGAGTAAACTGTATATATCAGTAATGAGAAAAGTATTTCTTCTATACATGTAATCTAAAATGAAAAAATTGTTGTATATAAAACATACTACAGAAAAGAACTAAAAGAAAATAAACTTTCTTCAGTTTGGGAGGTCTTTTATCAAAGTCACTAACTGCAAAGGTCACTAATAAAGTGACTGCAGTACACTTTGACAGATTGAATCGAGATTGTTGTAAGATACAATGCAAGGAAACTATGCACTTTGGTTTCTTCTTTCTCTTCCAAGAGATATTCAAGAAGGCTTATTTCATCTAGCATAGCATACTTCCATATTTGCACTCAGTCTGTCAATCATGATGACTGTGACTATGTTGTGCAATATTTTTCATTCTTCCCTTGATCCAGTCTTTAGAATCGTACTTCTTTGTCTCTGTAACAGCAGCTGGAGACAGAGAGAGGAGGATATGTCCTTATTCTTTTGAATTTAGTTTCAAATAAACATTGTGAAATAATAGTAAGGTCTAGAAACAGTGAAATTGTAATGACATGAGATTCCAAATCTAATGAGACAGTTTACAGTACGTAGGGAATTTCTGTACTGTTCAGTAAAATTCTGGAAGGTGTTGAGCATCCTTAAAATTCATTAAAGTAACTAGGATGTTTGAAGTATTCTCACTATTCTTCAGAAAATTATCATTGCAGCACCAAATTATTAGTGCTGTTAATAATGCACTAATTACTGTTTGCAAAGTGCATTGGAATCCCAGATGAAGGTCATTACGAGAAGATAAGTGTTATAATGAAGATAGTGTGTAAAACATTTTCTTTAAATATAAACATTCTAGCTGGATTTATCCCAATTTCATTCCTCAGAGTATTTTCCAAATGTAATGAAAAGGAAACTTACGAGATTTGTTATAGCATTTTATCTTATTATTTTTTTTCCTTCTTGATTTTTGTTAGACATTTATATCACTAGATTCTATTTTGTGTGGGTTGCTATGAAAGCATCAAAGAAATTTCAATTGAAAAGAAAAATTCTACATAAAATGAGAAGAACAGTACATGTCTAAGTTTTTTTCATAGTTTTAGTGAGAAAACTTTCCTTCAGATATTGCAGTGCAAGATAATAACCTTCACATCCTAATCAGAGGCAAATCTCAGTCTGGAATGTGATCTTTAGAAAAAAATATCATCAGGAGATACCTGAAAAACATTTTTATAGGTTGTATATATGTCATAAAGAAAAAGGATAAAAGAAGAATTTAATGAAAGTGAGGAAAATCAGCAATATATACACCTGGTTGTTTTCCACCTCATCCCCTCTCTCATGGTACACACTAATATGATGGTAGAACCCTGTTTCATGTAATGCTTAAACATTCCTTGTGTTTTAAGTAAGGAATGCCTTCTGCTTGGCCTGTTTTATTGGCATTTCCTGTTTCTCTAAAGGTCATTCAGGAATAAAACTCCTCTCCTCCAAGCAAATATTCAACTTACTAGTAAAATACTCAAATATTTCTTAAATTTTATTATCCCAAAAAGACAAATTTGAGAATAACATTCTTTGTAGTTTCTTGAGCAGGTCTGTTTCCTGGAGAATGAGATCTTACTCTTCTTATGATCTAGAAATTCTAGAACTGTATACATGTTTGTATGCAGTTTCTTTTTCCCTTCAGGTTAGAAACATAATTCTTTACCAGTTTCTGTAGCAGTTCCAACTCAGAGTAAAACACACCAACTGAAATAGGAAATTATATTTAAGTAAGTTCCTTATGTTATTAATACTGCTTTTGCTCAAATTGATAAACAGAGATGTAACATCATATTGCTAATTATTAAACTTACTCTTTATATGAAGATATTAAAGTCTTTTTCTCCAGGTTCACTAGTAAAACATTCTGAAAAAGTTAACTTCAATATTTGTTAGGTAATCAAACAGCTTAAAATGTTGTCTTAAAAATAATCTTCTCAAAGATCAATTAATTTTTTAATGCTAAGTACTTTTTACTTCCTTGCAATAAAATATCATGCTCATTACCATACCCACCAACAATATTGTGGCTCTTTTCCTGACTTTAAGTAGCAAATACTCCACCCTCATCCCAATATATTTAAATGATTATAAGTGTGATACTATGCAAGTTATTCTGGAGTCGCCTTGCACTCTTATATGTAAATGTAATGTAAAAGTATAATAAATTATGATTTGCAATTGAGTTTGTATGTGTGTTTATTGTATCACTATCATATCTTAAATGACAGCAATGGCAATTTAGCCAGGTAATAAAGTAAATGGCTCTCTGTATGTCCTAAAAAAAACATAAATCATGTCTCAGAATTTTATTTTAAATAATTTAACTGATTTAGTTAACCCCAAAGTAAACACAGTAATAAGGTACTAGTGAAAGAAAAACTGGGACATGCTGGGATAATGAAAAGAGTCGCAAAGAGTGATTTTATTCCCATGTTTCAAGGGAATCATCATGAATAAATCTTGTATTTATAATTTTTTAAAAATACTTTAAAGTAGCCATCACTCCCAGTAGAAATATCCATCTGGGTAATTATTTTGCCTCCCTTCTTCCCCATGAACCTCCCCAAACCTAGAAAAAACAGAAAATAATAAATGACCCATAATAATATAGAAGTCATGCCATGAAACATCAATTTGTAGAAGAGGCTTTGTTCTTGAAAACATTGTGAAACATTGCAAGCCTGTTGCATGACATTTATCAATATATTTTAGGAACTCCTGAGAATACAGACAAAATTATTGATGGTCTCACATGCACTCAGCACTGGTAAGTATGCACTCTTTAGCAATGAATTAATGATTTTATATCTTACCTTGTAGGGAGTCAAGAAATTATGAAGGAGAAGGTTTCAGGTCAGCACCATGCGTATCAGCATCATTATCATCCTTGTTCACCCCGTTACCATAACTTAATCATTCTTCCACCTTAACTAGAGGATAATATTTCAAAATTATTTTCCTGCCGTGTCTGAAGCTTAAATACCTTGCAGAGAGGACAGATGTTTTAGTTTTCATGGTGATTGAGTTCAAAGTGAATAGTATTCACAATGAACCTGTTTATTTGTAGGTAGTTCAAAAAACTGTGTATGGACCCAAGATGTAGAAGAATTTCTTGCTGGAGAATAAACACTATTGAACATTAAATGAGGGTTTATTTGTATATTCAGAAATGTATGACATCTACTGAGCTAGATCCTCATAAGAATAATGTCTTTCCACTAAACTTTAATTGAAGCAATGCTGATTTACTGTGACCAATTATCTTTATCATTTTAGTTTCTTTGATCCTTTGTTCAAGATAATCAGACAGAAAAATTACCTTGTGACAACGTATTTGTTTGAATCTTTCAGTACAAAACTGAAATTATGGTAACAGACAATTTGGGGAAAACATTCTTAGCACTCCCTGTGGTAATCCTCATTTGTGTATATTTTCTTCAAAGATGAATTTATTTTTTTGAAGACAAAAATTCTAGCTAAGTATTGCCTGCATGGAGGTGCCATTTAATGCATATACATAAACAAAAGCATGTTTTCTAAAGATCAGCCTTAATAGCTGAAGGAAAAATCAACAAGGTTAATTTGCCATCCACATGCTTTTTTCCATATATTCTTGTCTTCTATGGGATTCAGGTTTAAACTGTAGAAATAGAAGTAGTAGAGTGGTATGTTTTGTTTAATTTCAACTGCCTTTTTGTGCTGAGGAAAAACCAAACCAAACAAACCAAACCTACACCAAATGAAAAATAACTAAGTAACTCTGGAGATTCAGAGGTAAATAGTTTTTAGGTTAATTTAAATTGTTAAAATTGTATTTGAGTAAAAATGTAAATAAAAGGAGAAAAAATAATGAGAAATGAAATTAAGGTGAAATAGCTTGTAATTTAAAGAAAATGTAGAGAGGTGGTACTTCAGTTCCTGCCCTTCCCTCAAGCTATGATGAAGGTAAAAGTTAAGTACTGTGGCAAAATTACTACCGACACCAAATCGGAAACACTTTTAATGCTTAAAGACTGACTTTTTTTTACAATTTTAACTTCTATACTGTAAAATAAATTTAATCTCAAGGTTTCAGACAAAGTTGAACTAACTAGGAACTAAGCAACAAAGCAATTTAGGAAAATGCCTTAGAAACCAATTTTTTTAAGCATATGCTAAGCTGATTTCTTGAAGGAAGAAGAAGAGACTTTGTTAGAAACTTTAAAAAGTTAAAAATTAAATTTAAAAACTGTCAGGTTTATCAACTTGTTTCATGAAAAGGCAGTTTCATTTCTAATTGTCAAGTAATCATGACTACTGTTAATTTTAAAAGTAAGAGAGAAACAGAGCATGTCATTTAGATTAAAGGGAGAAATTCATCCTGTGTGGAGATGTGGCATAGACAATATGAAAAACTTTCAGTTTCACATAAGCACAGATTCTTAAAAAACCTTGGTAGAACTTGCTTCAGCAGGTGAAATTAATCTCTGAAAAATATATATGTAACACTGCTTATATGACCAGATCTGTACCTGAAATAGTCATCCTGATACAGGTATTTAATTTGTCAAAACACATACATGTATAAGTGACCCAAAGATGAAGGAAAGTAAATCAAAGTTCTTCACTGGATTTGGTTGTTGGATTTTACTGCATATAGATAACAAACAGATCCAAATATTGCAAAGGTTTTGTTGTTCTCCATCTCAGCTTACGTTTTACCTAGCCTGACTTTCTTTCCCATAATGAAAAGAAAACGCAATACACAACTATCTTGTGCCTTTCATGCACTAAAAAAAAAATAATCTGTAGTTTGTTTAAGAGCACCCATGCTTTAGATAGGCCTGCTATATGTCATTGCAAGAAACATCCATAGGGTAAGCGAAGCATCAAATAGACTGTAAATTTTTTTCTTTACACTGATATGCTGCTACTTAGTGCAAGGTTGTATAGATGTCACAGGTTTTCTTTACTGTAATACCTCTGGAAGCAGACATGACCCAATGCAGGTCTGCAGAGCAAACTGAATCAACAAAGATTAGTTTGTTTGAAAATCTATTGAATTCAGAGTAAAACCATGCATTGTGATAGTAGTAGGAGGATGTTTTGCAGAGAAGTAGAAAAATAAGAAAGCTAATGTTTTCTTCATTATTTGTTGATTTTATGAATGAACTTAATACCCAGCTTAACTTATCAAAACATCTCAAGGCTCTCAGTCTTCATAACTTTTAGACAAACATTCATACTGTCTTTCCATACAATCTCTTACTGTACACAGAACCCAGCTTCAGCTCCTATTTCAATAATAAACCACCAGTATTCTCCCTCCCCCGCCCCCAAGAAAAAAAAAACTTAAACCCCAACCTCCTGAGAAACCCTTGCAAAATAATGTCAGGTTTGCACAGAAAAGCATTCAGAAGAGAGAAAACACCAGATCAGTTGCATTATTATAGAGTTCATGTTTACATAGTCTCTTACCCAAAACCTTTTTCAGAACATGCAATAGACAGTCCTTATTGAATGAGTGAATTTATTATGCTTTTTTACTTTGTCATTTTATGTAGCTACCTGCATATTGTTTCTGGATTTAGAAAGCCCTGCATGGTAAAATGGTCTGTTATTTCCAAATGAGTTTTTCCTCAGATGATTTTTTTGTTTCTTCTCAGGTATTTATTAACTGGCATTAATATATGTATTTCCATAATAGGAAAAGTAGTACTGATTTCCTTGAACAAATGTGAGGCACAGATTAAGGTCAGAGTGTATTGGTTTATTGGGATGACCATTTGAAAAGAGTATGGCTGGATATTTCAAATAGCTCAGGTTTTTATATCACATGTTCAGAATACAGTATTTTGTGTTAGTGATGTGCTCAGAAAATGTGAAAATCAGACTCTGTCCTGTATCAACCTGGGGACCAGGAAAGAAGAACTAGAGTGGATGCTTATGATTCTTTGTTTTATCTTGTGAAAGGGTCATCATCTTTAAAGGCTCTCACATGAACCAATTATACTGTACAGTCAGCTAGAATTCAAACATTGACGAGACATGTCTTTCCTTTCCATTGTTCTCTGATCAATGCTTTCACAGTCCTTGTCACCTCCTGTTCCTTTCCTCCTGCTCTGGTTTCTCATCTTCCTTTTCCTGTTTAAATTCATGTCCTTCTGCTTATCAATACAATCTCTCTTCCACAGTGTTTAGCTTTTTCCTTATCACTCTGCATTTAAGTGAAGAATCTCTCTTTTCTGTCCTGTCTGGTCCAGGGAATATTGAGGATACAGAACAGATAGTTTCCTCGCTACATTTTCCAATATTTAGTACCATGGATACTCATGATTTGTAAGACTATCTTGGAAATGGCTTTAAATTTACTTCAGATTTTTCAGGATATATGGGAGAAGTTTCTGACAGAAAAAAAAAAAAAAAGGTTTAAAAGGTTAATATTTGGCACTGCTCTGAAGAACTACAGGTAACTTTTGCTATTTCTGTCAATCTACATCCTGGTCTACTTTCCCAAATACTTTCCTGCCTCACCAGGGCTGTATTTTTTAGCAGATGCTTATCTTACTCTTTAGAATTAAGATGTGTTTCAAGAAAAATGTGGAAGTGTGGACCAGCAGAAATGCTATGAAATTTAATGCAGTGCTAAATGGGAGAAGAGGAGAGAGTGCCGTGCAGAAACCACCTCAAGTTTGTTCTGTGTAAAAAAGCAAACAAGCAAAAATATTTAAACAATTGCTTTATTCTATCAGGATTTTATATTGGCTGGAAATGCCATGTCAGGAATTCTTTACCTTTGTCAAAGACTTACCAACATGAATTTGCATGGATTTCACAAGACTGATTTGTAATAATGTTAGAAAATGGATAGTTCTTATCTTAATTAAATGTTCAGTATAAATGAATTTGCATAACTCCTATATTAAGAAATAACACCCAGCTAAATAAAATTCATACCACTTATACATTTCTTCAAACTTCATTTAATCAGACCACAGTACCAATGTCAGGTAAATAAAGCCAAAAATGTTATGAAACTTTCTTTTAAAAGGAAGTAAGGACCAGATTCAGTCTGTCTTTTTCACAGTATGTATTTTATCATTCCTCAAGTAAGTCTTCTGCTTTCAGTGGGTCTAGATGCCAAATAAGTACTACATTTAAAAAGAGCTGAAAGAATCTTACTGTAGCTAATTTATTTTATTCTTACACAGGTCTTGCAAAATATTAAGCAAAATTGGCATCCAGTCTAGTTGATGATGAAAAAATAGCTCATTTAATTAATTCTGAATTTATGAAATGCTATGGCCTATAAATGATGTTGCATTATTAGGTTAGCGTCTGCTCCAGGATTCATGTTATTTTGAAGAGGAATGATTAAGGACATTATTAGTAAATCTACGAAGAACAGGACACACAGCATTTAAACATTACCCTATCATCTGTGCAACAAATGTTCAGCATCATTATGTTTCCACAATAGAAATTTGCTATTGCTCTGTGGGGTAAGCAATCAATACAGAAAGGCAATGTTTTTTACATCAACAGAAAGAAAGTACAGCTTAGTCTGTTCCAGCCTTTGCAAAATCAATAAGCTTGCCTCTTTATATGGCAGACAATTAGTCTCAGTTGCAGATGAGAGTGACAAGGTATGGACTATAATTAACACAGGAAAGCCTTACAAAATGTTCATCCCTCTGTTTGTAAAATGTCATTCAACTTTTTACTGAGCATTAAACATAAATATTGTTTATATTAGTACCTAATGCAAAAACAGCTAACTAGAATCTTAATTCTTTCACAGCAAAATAACAACCCATAAAACTGATGTTGTCAGAGTTTTTAGCAGAGCACACAAAGTGTGCTTAATACCTATCTGGATTTGTGTGTGAAGAATAACTTCATTTTTAAACCACAGAATAGACAGATTTCAAGTCACACTCTGACCTCAATAAGACAAAGAGCATATGAACAGTTCTGCAGAGTGGTTGCCATCAGAAACAGATAATTTCCTCCTTCACATTGGCAAGTTGTACTTCCTAATGCGCTGAAGCAGCAGAGCCCACCTATTGCTTTCCCCATTCTTGCTGTCCTCTGGTCAGTTCTAAGGAATCAAAAAGGAAAGTCAATAGATCCATAAAGAACTTATCAAAGCTATTACCCATGTGTCATCACCCCTTGTAACCTTACAGAACAAACCCCAATATTTTCATGAGTTTTCATTTAGAACTGCAATGACAATAATGGTTAACTTGTAAAACACTAAAAATAGACTTTAGTTGTCATATGTAGTGTAGTACTTTTCAGTCAGAAACATTCAACTGTGAATTTGAAAATCAGGCAGTTAGATTCCTTTTGTTTGTTTGGGGTTTTGCTTTTTACAATACTTAGGATTCAACACTTTTCTCAAGTCCTTGTATAAAGGGCTCATCCAGACCTTATATGTAGATGAGTAATGGCAAGTTCAGTAAAATTTGTAATCACCCCACTGTGTTCAGCTGACTTAATTAATGTTCAAGGTCTCTAAAGCATCTAAAAGATGGTTGGTATGGAAATACAAAGTACTTCCTTGAAACAAAACTTCACTGTTAATAACTCTACCTTCTATGTAAAGAAAAAAAAAAAGCAAGCACATCCAAGTACTTGCTTATGCAACTTTAACCTGATACGTTTAAATCAGTATTTGCATTTTTTTTTCATTTTAAATACCATACTTAATTCTTAAATTTAATTTAATGAGAAGCATGAATCATGTTATAAACAAGAACATCAGAAGAGTTGTTTTAAAAATCACTATTTTAAAAAGGAAGAGAGAAAGGTCAGAAGCACAAATTACTGACTGCATGTGTCTATATATGGATCTGTTGCTTCTGATATTCTAGAATAGTTTTGTCTTTTAGACTCCTGACAATTATTGCACCTTATCAAAGAGTAGTTAAGCAATAACATTTACCATAGTGCAGCTTTTAACTAGTTCTATTTGAAGTTTTTGTGATGATTTTTCTAAACATACCATTTTAATTGTTTTGTTAAACTGGGTTTTTTTCTTATCTTTCTAACATTTTTCTCAACACTAAAGAAGTTATCAGTAATGTTCTTTATCTATTTCTCTTAGTCTTTTATCTTTTTGCTTCTAACATTTTCCTATTTCTAATACCCCAGCCTCCACTCTTTTTTTCTGATTTTTTTAAATCATATTCAGTAATAACCTAACTGTTTGGGATAACATTCACTGAACATTAGTTTGCTTTTGACCTTTAACCACAGTAATACTTAGCCTATGAGTCTTTGTGTATCATGAACTCATGAACTGGAGTCTTTTGCCGTGATGGTGTCTCAGTTTGCATACTGATCCAGCAGGTGCTGCATTCAGAGAAATAAAAGGATGAAGTCCTCATAGACTCAGTTCCTTAGAGCTACGGACAGAACACTGGTTCCCTCCAACCCTTGAACTGGTCATAGTTTGTTAAAATATATTTAATTCCTTCCAGTTTCCCTGAAAAAAATTGAACAACCAGTGGCTTCAGGTCTCTATAAAAAATGAAATACAGAGGAAGACCACTGCTTTAATGGTACAGAACTAGTTGATACACAAATGACATCCACCATCTCCTCCAGAAGCAATTTAGGAGAGTGCTCCTTACTGACTTTTAGCCTATGGGCGTGAAACATCAAGTCACAGAGGATTTAAAACAGGCTCATAGGTATAATCTTTTGAGCTCTAGTAATAACCTAGCCATTCACCTTGTCTGACAAGTACTTCAAAGATCTGCCTAATTGATCAAGAACAGCTTTGCTTTGCATTGCATCTCTTACTTTTTCTCCTTCCTGTGAAGGCAGGTTGGACAGTACTGTTTTCACATGTGCTTCTGTCACACTGTTGGATTGATGGAGTCTTCAGACCACAGCCCACACCCATTCAGTTGAGATTTGACATGCACCCCCCTTGCATTTCTCTTTTTTTTTTCTTTTTATCGTATGAGAAACTACCTCAGTAGGAGAAGGCTTCCCTTGATTATCAGAGCCATAGATGTGGCTATTTTGTACCACAAGGAAAAGGGGATTTACAGTATTTATTCCAAAGAAAAAAGGATTATGATAATTCATTTGGGAATTAATTAACATACCCCAAATCTTTTTGATGATGTGTGCCTGTGTCACTCTGTAAACCACGGTCATATTACTTGCATACTCCGAAGGGAAGTTGAGAACAAAAACATTAGATGGTAGAAACTTCAGATGCTACTATAGAGGTGAATTCATGCCATTAATATGATAAGCTCTCCAGGCCAATTTAGGGTATTACATATTTTTAATAAACATAAACCATATGATTTTAAAAAGAAGCCGTTTCAAAGTTTTCTAATTAGGTGGTTTTGTTTTCTTCTATTTCGCTCTTTCCCTATTCCAAAGTATAATTGATTTAAAATAATGTCTTAATTTATATATATATATATTTTATTTTTAATACACCTGATCTTATTCTATAGCTAAAGAACATGAAGTATAGCTCCAGGACAAGAGACCCCTTACAGTTCCTGGTCCTGAAGTTACAAAGAGTTTTGGTCTTTTTTCTAGCTGTAAGTAGACCCAAGAGGTTGTTATGTCCGTAAGGATTAGTCAGGCATAGAATCATAGAATCATAGAATCATTTAGGTTAGAAAAGACCTTTAAGATCATCGAGTCCAACTGTTTTAGGGTGGTTTCAAGGATTCCCAAGAAGGCAAATGCACACACACTGATTATCTCCGTGGTCAACATTCCAAGCAACGGGCAGCAAACCATCTGTTTTCTGTGCTGACTGCATTCTTCTTGGCTATCTACTTCTCCCCCAGTGTTCATCCACAGACCAAAATTCCATCTTTTAACCCCTCCGTATACATGCCATCATGCGTGGTCCGTGGATGGAACACGACAATATTCTACCATTCGTACGAAATGTTGTTGCAGCAGAGTATCCATCATTTGTCGTATTAGTTGAATAATACAGGGAACAAAACATGATACATAAAAATACAAGACATGCAAGAGCAAAACCTAAGATGAGTTGTCATAGTCATGTCCACCGCCATGTCCACCCCGCAAAGGGGTTCCAACCTGTTTGCACGACAAGTTGGTGACTTAGTCTTTGTAGCTCCTGTATTTGTGCATGAACAGATGTGGAGTGGTAGCTCAAGCTCATGCAACAGAGTCCATCAAAGTCTTGGCAGCCATGTCCATGAGCAAGTAATAGGAAGTCGATTGCAGCTCTATTTTGTAAGGTTGCATGTCTAATACTATCTATATCTAACAGTAAATAAGATAATGCTACACCAATCTGCATTCAGGGACCCCAGAATTTGTAATTCCTGGGGTGGCAATGAGGAAGAATGCCTGATCCGTGGAAACCAGGCATTCCAATCTGTCAAGTGTATGGCCTGCTGCATGGGGGTCTCCATCAATAGGTTCTTAAACTTCGTTGATGCCACCAGAACCCCTATTAGACATGTGGAAAAGGGATTGGTCAGTGTTGCTGTATTGAGGCATAAGGAATCTTGTCTGGTCATGTTAGCCAGGGTCATCCAGATGTTTTCTTTGGGTTGCGGCAGTATCTATGTCTATGTCCATCTGTGAACATAAGAGGGGAGGGGAAACAGCCCATACCCTACTCCTGTTGTGTTAGGTGCTGTGCTGGCACACACAGCCATGCAGATTCTTCCTGCACCACGATAGTTACAGCTTGTGAGTCATCAGCAGCTATAACTTCAGCCGCAACTGGTTGTCCTAATGGGGGCCGATACCATACCCGCGCCGCAGCGAACTACCGCGTGGTCTTTGTAGTTGGTGGTGCATTCAGGACATGATGTACCAAAACCCATGGGGCAGTAGGTAGGATCACCGCCTGCGAGGAAGTTTTTTTGATTCCAGATATGAGTGATCATTTTCCAGATTCCTGGGTTGGATTCAGTAACACTAGGCCCCAGGGCAAGAGCCCTGGGGTCAAACACAATAAACGCAGACAGTTGCCGGAGGCTGGATACAGTGTGACATCAGTGCGGAACCACCGCGTCTCTTGGCTAGCCATGGTTATATCTGTAGTGCTTTGCACTGCATATCCTCCACCTTGGGGTGTAGCCATGAAGGCCATCCCTTGTGTGACAGATATACCTGGATTTGCAACCTTTGTGGTTCTGATCTGCCCTTGGTTCATGCGTAGAATGGGTGTATTGGTTTTGTGTGGCAAGGTTTTGGTAGCGGGGGTGGGAGGGGTTACAGGGGTGGTTTCTGTGAGAAGCTGCTGGAAGCTTCCCCTGTGTTCAAGAGAGCCAATACCAGCCGGCTCTAAGACGGACCCCAAAGCCGAGCCAATCAGTGATAGTGGTAACGCCTCTGTGATAACATTTTTAAGAAGGAAAAAAAAAGTTGGGAGGCAGAGAAACAGCCGCTGGAGAGAGGAGTGAGAACATGTAAGAGAAACAAGCCTGCGGACACCAAGGTCAGTGAAGAAGGAGGGGGAGGAGATGCTCCAGGTGCCGGAGTGGAGATTCCCCTGCAGCCCGTGGTGAAGACCCTGGTGAGGCAGGCTGTCACCCTGCAGTCCAGGGAGGTCCACGGTGGAGCAGATATCCACCTGCAGCCCGTGGAGGACCCCACAGCGGAGCAGGTGGGTTCCCGAAGGAGGCTGTGACCCTGTGGGAGCCCCGTGCTGGAGCAGGCTCCTGGCAGGACCTGCAGATCTGTGGAGAGAGGAGCCCATGGAGCAGGTTTTCTGGCAGGACTTGTGACCCCATGGGGGACCCACGCTGGAGCAGTGTGCTCTTGAAGGACTGCACACCGTGGAAGGGACCCATGCTGGAGCAGTTCGTGAAGAACTGCAGCCTGTGGGAATGGCCTAAGTTGGAGAAGTTCGTGGAGGACTGTCTCCCGTGGGTGGGACCCCACACTGGAGCAGGGGAAGAGTGTGATGAACCCTCCCCCTGAGGAGGATTAGCAGCAGAAAATAACATGTGATGACTGTAAACCCCATCCCCATCCCCCTTGTGCCGCTGGGGGACTTGGTGAAGAAATCCGGGAGTGAAGTTGTGCCTGGGAAGAAGGGAGGGGTGGAGGGAAGGTGTTCTGAGATTTGGTTGTTATTTCTCATTACCTTACTCTGGCTGATTTGTAATAAATTGAGCTAATTTTCCCCAAGTGGAGTCTGTTTTGCCCATGACGGTAATTAGTGAATGATCTCTCCTGTCCTTATCTCGACCCGCAAGCTTTTTGTTATATTTTTCTCTCCCTTGTCCAGCTGAGGATGGGGGAGTGATAGAATGGCTTTGGTGGGTACCTGGTGTCCAGCCAGGGTCAACCCATCACAATGGGGGTTGAGCTCTGGCCAATGATACGGTTATTCAGCATGCGTACTGCTTCAGTTAGATGGTCTACCCACCCAGTGAACATACCAGCCCCTAAGCGCTTCAGCTGCTCTTTCAATAATCCATTAGTGCACTCTACTAATCCTGCCCCCTGGGGTGGTAAGGAAGATGCCATGACCATGTAACCCCTTGGTCACAGCCCACTGTGCTACACTGGTGTTTTTGAAATGCGTCCCATTGTCAGATTGGATCTCTACAGGTGTACCATAATAGAGCTCTATCATTTCTAAGCATTTAATTGTGGTATGTGCATTACTATAGCAGCTGCGAACTGCTACTACTAGTCCCGAATATGTGTCTACAGCTATGCAGGTATAGCGCTGTCGCCTATGTTCCCACAAAGGTCCAATATAGTCAATCTGCCATACTTCACCCCCAGTTGTGCCCCGCCATATGCGCTCTACTGGTTGATCTAAATAAGGATGTCTTTTTAGCAGTTGGCAAGTTTCACATTGAGCAATACATGTTTGAACATCTTTTACTGAAAGTTGTATGCCCCAGGCCTTGGGCCATGCTATGGTGGCATCCCTTCCTCCATGACCGGCCTTCTCATGGGCCCACTGTGCTAATGCGGTGTTACTCTGTTCCTCTAGCTTTACTGATTGAATCTTTGCGAGGGCATTGACTTGTGCATTCCCCAAATGTGTTTCAGATTGTTCTTTCTTGTGTGAATCCACATGAAATACACAGATGTCCCTGTCCTGAATGAGAGCCCAGATACACTCCCAGCAACTTTTTTTTTTTTCCTTCTTAAATATGTTATCATAGAGGCGCTACCACTACCGATGATTGGCTCAGCCTTGGCCAGCGGCGGGTCTGTCTTAGAGCTGGCTGGTATTGGCTCTGTCAGACGCGGGGGAAGCTGCCAGCAGCTTCTCACAGAAGCCCCCCTGTAATCCCCCCCCGCTACCAAAACCTTGCTACACAAAGCCAATACGTTCCACCCCTCACCTCTGTGCATCACATATTTAAGAATTATCATTAAAATCTACATTCATCACACAAAATCTTCACAGTTTTCACAAACTTCTCCCACATCAACAAAAAAGAATTCTCCACATCATAATCAAAATATCACTACACAGACAAAAAGTGGACAATTTATGCACAATCCACCCCTCATCCCTTCACCACAACTGCAACAAAAATTCCCTACTTGTCATGCAGCTCTTCACTCTAGCTTCATTCAGTCCATGCTTTGCCTGTTACCTCTCTCAGTTACTATCTTTATCTCAAATTCCTCACATTCCCGGGCTTCAGCACTAAAAAAGACTGTGGAGGGTTGACCCTGGCTGAACGCCAGGTGTCCACCAAAGCCATTCTATCACTCCCCCCTACTCAGCTGGACAGGTGAGAGAAAATATAGCAAAGGGTTCGTGGGTCAAGATAAGGACAGGAGAGATCACTCACCAATTACTGACATGGGCAAAACAGACTCGACTTGGGGAGAATTAACTCAATTTATTACAAATCAACCCAAGTAGGACAATGAGAAATAAAACCAAATCTCAGAA
Organism: Haliaeetus albicilla; assembly: GCF_947461875.1. Classification (NCBI taxonomy): domain Eukaryota; kingdom Metazoa; phylum Chordata; class Aves; order Accipitriformes; family Accipitridae; genus Haliaeetus; species Haliaeetus albicilla. Next base: position 21,179,152 of record NC_091488.1, read on the forward strand.
CACCTTTCCTCCACCCCTCCCCTCTTCCTGGGCACAATTTCACTCCCAGATTCTCTACTTACCCCCCCGCAGTGGCACAGGGGGACAGGGAATGGCGGTTTATGGTTGGTTTGTTGTACGAATATAGTCACTTTAAGCTCCGGCAACTGATTTCTCCAGCTGCTCAGCTTTTGCTTCCAGTTTCAAGCAACAAGGACTCCATCCGGCGGTAGACCTTGTTATCGGACTTCTCTCTAATCCTTCATGCAGAGAGCCTCCAATTCACTCCCTCCACAACAGAGTGTCGCAACCGACAGATAGCTACTGGCTCCACTATCTGCATCCCACCCACTTATGCCTGTATGCCCGAGTGGTGCAACTGACAGATAGCTATTGACTCCACTATCCGCGTCCCATCCAATTCTGTCTGTGTGCCTCCTTCTTTACAGGAATCCCATCCTCATCGACAATTATGTTTTAAGAAGGTTTCAAGGATTCCTGAGAAGGAGAACACATACACACTGACTATAAGGGGAAAAAGCAAGCGTTTATTAACTACTGACATGCATTATGCTAAGGGTATCTTGTAAAGCAAATTAACATACTGACCCGAGGACTGTGAGGAAGATGGACCATCCGTACATTCTTGTGCCGTCTTGCGCAACGAGCTCAGCCCAGCAATCGGTAGGTGCCAGCTTTACATGGGCGTCCCCACAGAGGCAACGGTGGCCTTGCTGTACTCCAGCCTGATGCTCTTTGGGAAATCCCGGTATTTATACATTTGCAGAGGACCGGGTTTCGGCACACGTGGCCTGCGGGTGCCAAAACATGCCTCGGTTGTAACATAGGGAGCCTATGACGCATGCGCTCACTGGCCAGGCGTGCTGCACGAGCCATAGCCATCATGTCTATTGGTTCATGGGCTTTGTACACGCGGCATATTGTCATCATCCAGCAGTCACGCACTGACCATACTCACAGCTGTACTGTGCAACAGCCCGCTGCATGTCCTCCCCCAGTATTGCTCAGCTCTCTTATCTCTGTGGTCAGCATTCCAAGCAATGGGCAACAAACCATCCGTTTTCTGTGCTGACTGTGTTTTCCTCAGCTATCTACTTCTCCCCCAGTGTTCATCCATGGACCAAAATTCCATCTTTTAACACCTCTGTATACACCAACCGTTAACCTAACACTGCCGTCAATAAAACATGTCCCTAAGTGCCACATCTACACATCTTTTAAATAACTCCAGGGATGGTGACCCAACTACTTCCCTGAGCAGCCTGTTCCAATGCCTGACAACCCTTTCAGTAAAGAAATTTTTCCCTAAAATCCAATCTAAACCTCCTCTGACACAACTTGGGGCCATTTCCTCTCATCCTATCACTTGTTACTTGGGAAAAGAGACTGACACCCACCTTGCTACGACCTCCTTTCAGGCAGTTTTAGAGCGCAATAAGGTCGCCCCTCAGCCTCCTTTTCTCCAGACTGAAGAGCCCCAGTTCCCTCAGTTGCTCCTCCTAATACTTGTGCTCCAGGCCTTTCACCAGCTTTATTGCCCTTCTTTGGACATGCTCCAGCACCTCAATATCTGCCTTGTAGTGAGGGACCCAAAACTGAACACAGTGCTTGAGGTGTGGCCTCACCACTGCCAAGTACAGGGGAACAATCACTTCCCTGCTCCTGCTGGCCACACTTATTTCTGATGCTGGCCAGGATGCCATTGGCCTTCTTGGCCACCTGGGCACACTGCTGGCTCATACTCAGCTAGCTGTCAACCAGCACCCCCAGGTCTTTTTCTGCTGGGCAGCTTTCCAGCAACTCTTCCCCAAGCCTGTAATGCTGCATGGGGTTGTTGTGACCCAAGTGGAGGACCCGGCACTTGCCTTGTTGAATGTCATACTGTTGGCCTCGGCCCATTGATCCATCCAGTCCAGATGCCTCTGTAGAGCCTTCCTACCTTCAAGCTGGTCAACACTCCAACCCAACTTGGTGTTGGCTTCAGATTTACTGAGGGTGCACTCGATCCCTGCATCCAGATCATTAAGAAAGATATTAAACAGAGCTGGCCCCAATACTGAGCCCTGGGGAACACCACTTGTGACCAGCCACCAACTAGATTTAACTCCGTTCACCACAAGTATTTGGGCCTGGCCATTCAGCCAGTTTTTTACCCAGCGAAGAGTATGCCCATCCAAGTCATAAGCAGCCAGTTTCTCCAGGAGAATGCTGTGGGAAACAGTGTCAAAAAAGAATAAGGGATTCACGGCACATGTCTCAAAATACTTTCAGACATGTAGTAGTCCAGAACTCCTGTATGAGCTTATTCCCACTGCAGTAAAACTGTCTTTTTCATGAATTCTGTGCTTCTTAGCTAAAATAATTACAGGCTTTATTTTGTGCTGCCAAAGTAGCTCAGAGCTGTCTCAATCTGCAACAGAATCAGCCCCAATCCTTCTTACTATTTCATTATTTGCTACTATAGCTGTCTCAGCCTGCAACAGAATCAACCCCAATTCTTTTTCCCTATTTCATTATTTGCTACTTTATCATTTAAAATAGTACCAGCTGTGCATGTCACTTGAAAATGAAATAAACATGATCCAATTGAGTTTGCACTACTGGGTGAAAGAAAGCTAAACTGAAAGGTAGGTGTTAACTGCTATCTGCAGATTTCAGACTGTTACTACTTGATGCTTATGACCTAATTCTTTTATTGATGACACTAATTTAAAGTGAGTGACCAAGCATCCCACTGTGATCAGAACAGTTGGACAGAGTAATCGAATGTGCTGTTACTCAAGTGATTTTTACTACCCAAAAAACAAGTTAAGGCAGCTACCGTGCACTTTTAAACAACATCAGTCTTGATCTGCAGAGAGACAGCCTGCAAAAGTTTTAAATATTTCTCTATGGAGTATTTTTAAGCTGTGCCTTGATTAAAATAAAACTGTGCATTCATAACAATACTTGCTTAAATCTGGAAATATATATCATTATATTAACTCAGATATCAGTGTAATGTCACTTTTAGGAAAAACAATCTGAAATTGTAATTTGAATTTTTTATAAGAGATGTTTTTCAATTTTTGTGTTTGCTTTTTTTTTTTTTTTAAATAACCTCAGGAAGATGGTGGGGTTTTCCTCTTTTGATTTGTTCAATGTGGTGAAATTTTGTATTTACAACTTGAATGAGATCCCAACCAAATGCTGTTGTCTCTCTTTTTGAATCTATAGAAGAGACTGATTTGAATAAATAGTCTCTCAAATAATTCTAATAGATACACAAAATTGACAGGATATTAGAATATGTGTCTACTTACAAGAACATGTTCATTCCAATTAGGCTTAGTAGATTGATTATAGAAATGTATTTTCTAAATCAGGACCAAGTTTTTAAAAATAAATATATTTTAAGAATGTGTGATTCATTGTCACTAACACTTCAGTCTGTCAGGTGCTGTGGAAGTTATATTAGAAATGAGTCAGTTCAGAAAAGCCCATAGGTGAATGAGTTCAGTTTTTCCCCAGAAATAATGATCTTAATAATACAACATGTATTTGCTGGGTTTGCCAGGTGTCGTGGTTTAACCCCAGCCAGCAACTAAGCACCACGCAGCCGCTCACTCACTCCCCCCCCATCCAGTGGGATGGGGGAGAAAATAGGGAAAAGAAGTAAAACTCGTGGGTTGAGATAAGAACGGTTTAATAGAACAGAAAAGAAGAAACTAATAATGATAATGATAACACTAATAAAATGACAACAGTAGTAATAAAAGGATTGAAATGTACAAATGATGCGCAGGGCAATTGCTCACCACCCGCCGACCGACACCCAGCCAGTCCCCCTGACAGTCCCCCAGCCCCCCCCTTCCCAGTTCCTAAACTAGATGGGACGTCCCATGGTATGGAATACACTGTTGGCCAGTTTGGGTCAGGTGCCCTGGCTGGGCATGAGAAGCTGAAAAATCCTTGACTATAGTCTAAACACTACTGAGCAACAACTGAAAACATCAGTGTTATCAACATTCTTCTCATACTGAACTCAAAACAAAGCACTGTACCAGCTACTACTAGGAAGACAGTTAACTCTATCCCAGCTGAAACCAGGACACCAGGCTTGCTGGCACAGATGAGATTTATTACAACATATATGTATTAGAAGGGAGTAGGGAACTATGGAAATGTCTGTAAAAGTCTGAAGAAAATTGGAGAGCCTGAAATAGGGGATTTCACAGTGTCTTTGGAAAACATCTAAATAGCTGTGAGACATTACTGAAGGATTTCAATAGCCAATAGAAATACACACAGGATGAGAAACACAGAACCACAGCATTCAAGTGATCTGGGGCTCTGGAATGATAGCAATGAACTGCAGAGCTTTGGAGAGTTTTGGGAAGAGAAAAAAAAAAAAAAAATCATTAAATTTTCCCTAGAAGTCTTTTAGAACAAGATATGGGAGAGCTATATGCTTCAAATGGGACAACTGAAGAACAGAAGTCTTCAGTTACTGGAAGAGAAATGTGAAACTATTTTGTGATGTTTCCAAAACAAATTCAGATAGGTTCAGAGTTGAAGAGCAGAATATTTTTGGAAATGTGAAAAATCCACTGGAAAAGAAAATTATTTCCCATGAATCATTGTTTAATGTTCTCAATGCCTAATTTTGTCTTTGTCCTGTATTTTACATCCAGTTTCTATTAGGCCAAGCTGCTGCTTTCTGTTCAGTCTGAAATGTCTCTATAGTGTCCCCAAAGCCAAATTTTCTGTCTTCTGGGGATATTTGGAGAAAAGATTCTTTGACATGTCTCAGTTGTGTTCTTTCCAGTGCTCTGCAGTGCAGTTCCTAAAAACCTGGTTGGATGACTCAGCTCTGCCTAGCATTCACTGATGAGCTCCGTTAGCCAGTCAACACATACACTCTGAGAAAACATGGCAAAAAACACCCACGTCTCTCAAACTTACCAAACATCAGAATCTCACTTTCACACCATCCAATGCAGGCATCTGGGCCATCATATACTCCCATAAATAAAAGCAGGATGTTTCATAAGTCACTGGCACACCAACACATTCCTCAGTCCTTTAGCTTCCAGAAACATAAGGTGCACTCGCATGAACTCTTTGTTCTCCTCTCTTCTAACCAGAGACTACAGTGGCCAAATCGTGTAACTATGTCAAAGCCTAAGACAATACCAGTCTATTGCAGAAGACCTTATTGACCAGTATCACATCTTTGCACAAGTCTGAAAAATGTGTAGAGGGAAGACTTTTGCCCATCTATCTTCTGAAAAGCAGAAAGAAGCCATTTGGTCTTCTGCATAATTTCCCAGAGTAGCCCTTTCATATTTAGCTGTGATCTTCAAAGGAGAGACAAGATTGTGCAGCTTCTCTGCACATGTACAGACCTGACCATTTACTGGCAGAAGCGAATCATCCACGACAAGTAGATTGTGTATTTTTCCTTCACATCATTACTTATGTGATTGCTAGCTCCCATTTTTTTCTTATGTGCTTTCAGAGTTTGTATTTCAAGAAGATGCTTGAAAAGGTACCTAAGAACAATGCACTGCCTTTCAGCCATGAGGCACTCTTCCCTCTCAGCCTCTTTCTAAGCTGCCTTCAGCAAGTAACTACAAATTATTGGACTTATATTTCCAATAGTTTTCTGAGATGCTGGCTGTTTTGTGATTCTCTTGCACCTTGCTTATTACTGTTCTGCTGACTAAACTTACTCTATCATGCAGATGGAATGATTCAGATATTTTCCGTGATATTTCTTTTCCATGGAAAGAAGATAGACAGATGATTAAAAATGGTCAAACTCATTAAAAAAACAATTAGAAAACCAAAATCATTAGTGCTGACACATTTTACATTCCATCCATCCATCCAAACATCCTTTTCTCCTTTAACTCCTCAGTGATTTCAGGAAACAGCTAAAATACTTCCCCATCTGCTTCTGAAATGCCTACAGTTCATCTTTCACACTCTCTTTTCTACTTTCCTATTGTTCAACCAATGTTTTCTTCTCTCTTCTTTTAACAGAGGTCTGGAGGTTAGACTGAAATGCACCTTATATTTCATTTTGCTAATAGTCCAGCCCACACTCTGTCAAGCAGCAGAGATGCACTCTGACAAATCTGTCCTTCCAAAATAGAACTGACCCTGGATACAGCTGCTAATTTTCTTTTTTACTCCATAATTCACAATGAAAAATCAATCAAATGTTATCACTGCATCATTAAAATATGAGATACATTATCTCTGAAATCTGAGGGAAAAAAGAGACTGAGGTTAAAATCACAAACTGGAGCTATAATTTATGACTTAGTTAAACTCTGCATTGATATCCTTATCTGACAATACCTTTTTTTGCTCTAAAATTGTCGCAGTGGGAATGAATCACAAGGGGTGTGATTAAATGAATCTCAAGAGGCAGTAACCAATCAGATTGGAAATAGGAACTGATGTATTGAAGATTTCTGCTTTTCTCAATTCCTTCTTTCTTTTTTCAACATCTTTTCAAGATGACATCTATCCCAAAGCTGTAGAGAGTTTTGAGAAAATGTCATGTAAGGAGCTTAAATACTGGGGGGGGTGTTCTTTAAAATGAAAGAGTTATGACATAGGTCATCATGCTTCCTTGTATGATTTGGAATATTTGTTTCTGATAGCAAAGTCTTTGTCCCTTACAGAAAGGAAGAGGAGTCCATATTATACAATAGTGCTACATACAGATTTGACATTCTGCAGCATTATGCCCTGGCAAAGGTGAAATCCTATAGATAGAAATTATCCAACTATGGATATTTTGACTACAAAGGCTGATATAATATTTTATATATATATATATAAAAAAAGATATTTTGGTTTATATGTATATGAAAATATTTAGATTGAGGTCATAACTGGTTTTAAGCCTTATTTTGTCTCTTTCTTGCTCCCAAAAGCAAAGACTAAAAATTGTGGGTCCAGGGAGACCTTACAGCAGCCTTTCAGTACCTACAGAGGGACTACAAGAAAGCTGGAGAAGGACTTTTTACAAGGGCGTGTAGTGATAGGACAAGGGGTAATGGCTTTAAACTGAAAGAGGGTAAATTTAGATTACATTTTAGGAAGAAGCTCCTCACTGTGAGGATGGTGAGGCATTGGAACAGGATGCCCAGAGAGGCTGTGGATGCCCCATTCCTGGAAGTGTTCAAGGCCAAGTTGGATGGGGCTTTGAGCAACCTGGTCTAGTGGAAGGTGTCCCTGCCCATGGCAGGGGGTTGGAACTAGATGATCTTTAAGGTCCCTTCCAACCCAAACCATTCTATGATTCTGCCATTCTATGAAAAAAAAATAGCCTTTTTGCCAATGATTGTTTCTTTTTAAGGGCAAACAGACTCAGTCATCTAGCTAATCTTAACATGACAGAGAAATTATGAAGTAAAGAATTAAATTTTAGTGGTTTAAAGACTATGAAATGAAAGACTTCTTCATCCCAAATTAAGATGTAGCTTGTGTTGGTTCATCTAACTTTGGTACTAAATTACTAGAACTTCAGCTCTAGCTTTGCATGTCTATATGTCTTAGTAATTTTTACTCATATATGTTTTTATTTAGGACTTATTTTATCTGTGAAATACACTATACAAATACAAAATATTTATACTGTAAATATGGCAGCAATGCTTCTAGGTTTATATAGATATTTAAAAATTTATGTCCATTCTTTTCTTTGCTCTTACTGTTGTTATGCTAGTTTAATATAGAGAGCATTCCAGAATCCTTGTCCTGCAGAGAAAGGCACCCCACTCAGTTAAGAATACTATGTGAATGAGAATAAAAGGGGGTTTTGCATGAACTGGCCCCCAAACAGTAATTTTTAATCCAGTTGGTTAAGAATCGAGTAGGATGTTGTCATAAATTTACCAAAGGCCTTACTTCTTAAAATAAATACACAAAAATAACCATTAGCCAAGACATGTTCTAATAACTGCACTTCATTGACCAATGTATATTTCTTAGTATTAACTTGATGTTAATATTTTATCTTAATTATTATATAAGAAGAACAATGTTTAAAGATACTAGGTGTGGGTTTGTTGTGCATAAAAGTTATATGACTTGATACAGATTATTTAACAATATGCAGAAATGCAGTAAAATGTGTTGGTTAATTTTAAATACTGGAAACTCTTTATGTTTTGAAATTTAACTTTATTACACTAGAGAAATAAATAAAAGCAAATGAAAATACAGAAGATCTGGCATGATTATATGGGTCTTTAACATGAAAAAGACCATAGGCAATCTTTTACTCACATCTGTAATCATCTTACACAATTCTTTTACAATCTCTTGCAAGATTCTTCTATTTTCTGGTTTTGCATTTTAGGAAGAGAAGCAGTGTCAAGCCTAAAGTGACCATTTTGTAGCTGTGTCTTCTGGGCAGTGTCTTCCTGCTGTCCCAGAAATAAATGGTCTTTGGGCTAGCTTCTCACCTGATCATGTTCTTTATTTGCAGGGGAAAAAAAAAATATCAAAAATATAAAGGACCATACCAAGTCATAGGTCTTATGTTTCTGAAATAAAGTTTCAGGGGGTTGAAAGAGATAATTCACCAGAAGTCTCTCATGATTGGAGTGGTTAAAGAATAACAAGCAAGAATATCTGAGCTGAAAATGGTATCATGAAAGGGCTTTACATTATAGGACCTGCTGGCTGAAATGGGGAGGAGGAGAGAATGCCAACAAAATACTGAAAACAGCCAATGCTCCAAAGCCATTCAGACCTTAAAACAGAGAGACTAATAAAAACATTTCCAAGAGGTTTCCATTTGCATGACCATGGAGCTTTATCCATCTGACGTTTCCCTTTTAATTTGCTATAAAACATAACTGAAGAATTGTGTATTTAACCCTGCTTTTTGGGCATTGCAGAATGTATGAACATGTACTGTATTATTCAAAACACATAAAAGGAGCACAAGGGAATAAGATATTTCAATTTAATTCCAAAAACAAGAACCCACAAGAGAAATGTCTTCATTAGAAAGAAGTGCAAAGATTTTATCAATTATATTATCAGGTTTTGATACACCTAACATAATTGCTTGCAGGAGTTTACAAGAAGCATCTCAATTCCAAGTTAACATTCCTTCAACTGGGAATACAAGAAAGAAAACTAAATTTTCAAGAGAGACACCTCTCCCCAAAACACTTCCCTTAATTTCTTGGCTGGTACTACTTCTTAACAAGTCAATGTATTACTTTATTGGTAGGTTGTTGCCAGTATTTGAAATCTAGCATTTTTCTTTGCTTGTTTACTCTGTTTCTTTTGTCTCTCTGGTCTTCCAAGTCATTTTACTTTGTTTTCTTATTTTTCTCCCCCAAAACCATTTATGCCTGAATTCCCCCGTTCTTTTAAACTGTTTCAACACCTGCAATATCCATCTGCCTCAGACCTTTTTCTGCTACATTAGAGGATGAAAATTAAAATAACTTCTGGTCCTTGGTCACTTCACCTCATGCCTGAAAAATGTAGGTTAAAAAATAGTACCTGGTTTAGAGGGCTTTTAAAACTAATTTATGTAAGTGTTTTTTTGCTAATCTTTTGCCATATATTAATTAAGAGTTGTTTGGTTATTGCAGTAGGAGGCTTTGGTAATCAACATGCAAATATACATTTAGGAGTTACGTCTATTTAGGAAGAGACCAGAATAATGCTTTAATCCTATCAATTTTGGCAATATCAAACTAAAGGAGACATCAAACAATGTGTGATATTTAAATAAAAGCAGACTTTGTTTGCATACAAAGCATCACATTTTGAAATCACTCACATTTTTTCCCCATTTATGTTACAAAGAAAGCCATACAAAAAAAAAAAAAATTACTCACTTATTACATATGGGAACACTGAACTGGTCCTTCTTAACTTTTGGGTCTACCTTTAGAGACTACAGACTATTTCCTTACAGTATGCACCTTGTTGAAAGACAAGGTGACCAGAACCTCACAAATTACCCTTTTAGAAATCGAATGAGTGGGAATTATACCATGGAATCAGTTCTGGTACTAGTTTTTTCAAAGTTGCTCTTGATTTTGTCCACCTCTACTTGGTAAGATTATTTTTACTGTCTCGCTTATTACACTACAGAGGACAAAAAAAACCATCCCAGATATCTTTGGTTTTGCAAAGGAGTACTTAAATAGCTGTTTTAATTTGGAGTAAGATTATTTTCTCCCATACTCAAATTTCATTTCCTATTCGTTCTGTATGAAGCCAATCTATTCATTGTATAAATTGAACATATTGCATAATAAGGCAATAATTGTGTTCAACTATAGACATTCAGATGAAAAGTTTTTAATATTAAAGCACTGATTTGTATCTGACTTTACATTAGGATTTTTTTTTGTTTCAATGTACTGTAACTAAAATAGCCTTAATAACCATTTTCCCCTTATTTCTTCAGTAAGATGAGGCCAGCTGTACTTTTCAATCTAATGGTGCTGATCTTTATGTGAATCATTAATAAAAATTGCTGTTGGTGCAAGGATTATTGTTCATCTAGCTTTAGCAAATGGAGAAGCAGCATTTTCTTAGCTTCTACAGTTTCAGCCAAACAGGTTACTACAAATGAAATTGTGCCTGTCAACATCCAAGCACATAAAGCTTGAAGTTTGATTGGAACTGAAAAAACCTGGAAAATTGTGGGTCCCAGGCCCACCATGTTGATAAACTCAACTAATTGCCTTCTGTGGCTATTGAAATGGTTTGAACTGCTATTCACAGTAGTTATGGCTGTGCCTTACTACAGATTGCAATAAGGATAGTTACAATCAGTATTCATTGACTGACTTTTTATGGAAACCTGAAGGCTGAGTGAGGACAGGTCTGTCTTATGCTAGTCACTGTAGGTTTTTGGACTGTATGAACGTGGTATTAATGAAATTTAAATTATCTAAAGATTTTAGTCTGAATTTCAATTTGAAGAGAATCCTGATTATTTAGACATGAGCTTCCTTCTGATGAGTGAAGCTACACAGATTAACAAGAAAAGAAATTGGTGAGTATGAGAATTTTCAAAGGGTCCATATTCTTATTAAGTAGTAGCAATATACAGGGCAAATAACAAATGGAAAGGAGGAGAGATTTCTGTGGCAGCATTGAACAGCAGATTTAGGACTTTGGAGGCAGGTGGACAACTCTCCTTTGAAGAGTTCTGATGAGAAAACGGCTTTTCACTTTAATAAATAAATAAATAAATAAACAAATAAACCCCGAACCAAACCAAACCAAAAAAACCCTAAAACTCTAAAACCAAACCAAAAACTTTCTGAATTAGTGGCTGTAAGAAGAGAATTTTTAACTCTATTTTTAGTGCAACATTTCAAAGACAAAATCATAGAGCTGTCAACAAAGATACTCATGGTTTCTAAGAAAGCATTTTGGTAAGGACATCAGTAGGGGGACAGAGGCTAGAGATAGTGAGAGCAGTGACATTCAAAAGGAGTACTATTGAGATAGAAATATTTCAACAGCAGAAAAAGTATAAAACAGAATCAGTAATCTTCAAGCTATGTTCAAGATGGACACAATTGTTGAGTTTAACCTGATTATATTAATTAATAAGACAATTTGAAACAAAAGGTGATTACTACCTCGGGAGAAGAGGTGGATGACAAGAAAAGGTGATAAGGTCACGAGCCCTCATGGAAAAGAAAGAGAATGACAGGTGATTATTATCCACAGACCAACACGGAGTTTGCTGGAAAGGTATGGAAAACTATAACATGTTTAGATTCTTAGTGATACATTGGGATACTTAGTCCTCAGGAGTCGAAGCTTTCATTTTGGCTTTCCACACAGATTTGTTTTTAACATAGGTACCTAGAGAACACAACTGTTAGAAGAACCTTCAGTGTTCTCATTTGTCTCTGGTTCTAGTCTTCACAAGCATACAAGAAGGTCAACAGTAATCTTAAGCAGATGTGGAAATGAAATTTTCTACACTGAGGAGCCTTTTGAGATTCAACAATTTATTCTCCTTAAGTTTTTACAATTTTATTTTACTTATTTCTTATCTATTATAAAATTCCTTGAATAAAGAGATCTATTTAGTCAGTCCAGCAAGGTGTGGTAATTTCTATTCTTGTTTTTATTGAGTAGGCATTTTTTTCATGTTGTTGCCATGGTTTCCTCAACATTTTTCACTCTTCTGCAATCCTTGCTGATACTGTTCACAGCAAATTCCTGAATTCTGCTCTAGTCAATGATATTCAAACAAGGTCACCAGCACAGATCGTGTTGTTAATATTCACTTCTTTCATTCAAATGTCTCATTAACAATGTTCTTGATTCTTCTGCAAATTGTCACATTTTCTCCATCTGTGTTGAATGGTTACAGAGATAAAGTATGCAACCTTGGCATACATGTCTCTTGATGTTACACTGTTTAGCAGCTTCACAATCTGTTTGTATTGCTGCTTGTTCCCCAAGTACACATTTTTTTCATTAGTTGCATATTTCATGTCACCATTATGTATTCAAAAATATGTATTAATCTGACAGATTGGGTTTTACCAACAGTCTTTTCAAAATCAACAAAACATTAATGAGCTTTTCTTTGAACTTCTAGTACATACATATATGATCATTTTGTTTCTTATGCCTAATTCTATGTAGAACCCAAACATACATTATAATGTTTGTCTCAGTGTCTCGATAAATACATGATCAGAGGAGTTTTAACAATACTTTCTTAGTAAATTTTATAGTATGATGTTGTTTATAGTCTTTGGTGAAGGAATAAAGGCCAATTATTTGAATAAGTTTGTATATATGTTCTGTAAAAGTTTAAGGAGGTTTGTAGTTTATTTTGAGGGAGCAAAATTTTTCAAGTTTTTAATACCATCCTGCCAACATATTCTTTTTTGCTTCTGCCTAGATGCCGTTTTGTAATATGAGAACTTCACATCTATAGCTTTATCTTCAGCTTTATAAAAACCACAAAAACTTCTCAGATATTGGTTATTCATATAATAGCCCTTCATTTCAGAAGTAGCATAGGTATAGAGTCCACATTTATGTCATTAAGGATGGGTTATAATTAAATTTTTCTTTTTTTTTTTTTTTTTTTTAATTTTACTTTCCCCTTGTGCCTAGACTGCTGTTGGATTTGATAAACTACTGATAATAGATGACAGTCAGTGTAGACATTAAGACTACAGGCAGCTTTAAAGTTGAAGTCACCTTCTGACATTGATCTCTCCAAATAACGTGCACTGCTTTTCTGGAGAAAATGAGCTAGATGAGTGGGACGGCACCTCACTTTAAATCAATACGTGCTGCATTAGCTACTTTAAACTAAATGAATTGGTGCCAGAGACAGTGTGCAGGTGGAAATGATCTTTGCAGTCATTGCTTTATGTAACTGTTGTGAAACAGAATAGCTTGGGTCATGCTTGCAGGTTCCTAGCAGTATTTATTACATGAGCTGCAGTTTAATTCAAGGACAGGCTATCAAGCTATCTGAAGAAACAGGTATCTTTGGAATGAGCAGCCTTCTGGGATCCAAAACTCATAATGAGTTTCTATGTTTCACTTTTCCACTGAGAATACTGTGTGCTTTTGCTCTGTCCTTTTTATTTTGCTTGGCTTGATCCACAAAGAATGAACTTTGTTTTTTTTTGTAGGTGCAGTGTTAAAATGAAAACACCAAAATAAGGGTATGAGTATTGTGCAGTCTACACTGGTTTTGAAACTGTACCTGAACTGTTCCAGCCTAGCAAGCTCAAGCCTGAAAAGCAAGACATCTGGAGGTGACACTAACCAGAGTTTCACTCTATCTCACCAGGCTTTGTGGCCTGCAATGTAGATGTACCCACAGACTCTACTTTTCCCCACTGTGAATGTCTCAAGTGTTAAAGCTGGATGAGGAAATAGTTTTGGCAGATACTTGTATAAAAAATAGAACCCTAAAATTTGGACTCTGGCTGCTTAGTTCTTGTTGCAGCCTGCTGGTTCCATGATGCAGAACCCTGAAATTTCTGCAGAAAGTCAGCCTGGTATTATTACAGTACTGAGTTTATTTTAAAATAGAAAAACAAAGCTACTTGCTTCATTTTAGATGTTTTTGCTAGTATGTTTTATGTTGTTGTCAATGTGACATACCATGGAATTTAAGTATTGGCTTTATATAATTGTACTATGAAAAAAATAGGAGAAAAATTGAGAGGCTTACAAGGTCACAACAATTGATTTTGCCTTCTATGTTCATAGAATGTAAAAAATAGATGTTTAGTAGATTAATTAGACATTTTAAGTTATTCTCCTGTGAGTGTACCTTCCATGTTTGCTTTTAGTGCATGTATTAGCAAGAAAGGTCACTGTCAGATCACTGAAAGCACAAACTTCAGCCAGTTAGACTATTTGCACAGAACAGATACTGTATATGTTGTTTAAACATGTGTGCCAGGACTCTATCAAAGCAACACTAATTCTGAATTGCCTAAAAAATTGCTCAGAGAAATGGTCTGTTAAAATATTGGGGTTTGTTATTTGCTACAGATGGTTTCATAGTTTTCATCCATGTGGCCTTCACTTGGGAACAAGTAATTATAAGAAAAACTAATAGGTTTTTAACATCATATGGAAAATTACCTTTGCATGCTTCACCCTTTTCCTTCATGATAAGAGCTACATGGCATGCTCATATATTAGTTGATAATCGTGTAGGTGAATGAATAGGGCATTATTGCAACAAAGAATGTGAGGATTTCTTCAAAGGGGACAAGAGAGAGAGGAAAGGGGTGCCTATGCCAGGAATTGTTCTGAGCCAGGGCCAAACAGATGAAAACAGGCCTGATCAGGTTTTTGCCACAGCTGCTATTGCTCCTACTGGAAAAAAAAATCACTGCGGGTACCGGGAATTGAGTAGGGAAGGACAGGGGAGGACCAGTGATGAGTGTCACAGGTGAGACAGAGTAAATGACAGACCAGAGTGGATCTGGATACTGGGGCTTATTTAAGATCAAAGGCAATAAGAGCTTTTACCGTGCTTGATTATCTCACACATTCAGTCACTCGCTCTCCTGCAGTACTATGTTCCGTTGGTCTCACCATCCCTTCACCACAGGTAAGTTGCTGCTGGCCCATGAAGATCTTCAGAAAATCAGGTCAGTTCTTTCTGTGCTGCTGTTCATCGTTACCCATCCTGGATGTTGCTGGCCAAGGTCCCTGGGCATCCCTTGTTTTTTGTTTCCATACAGCTCCGTGATTTCCAGGATACTCCCCGATTTCCAGGATTTCTCCTCCAGCCAAGATCTTCACCTTTTCAGGATCATCTTCTTTCCAAGACCACTTCTCACAGGTATCTTTTTCAGTGCAAGTCCTTCTTTCCAAACCCTCAATTCTCCTGTTTTCCCAGTTTAAACAGTCTATATGCTGAAACAACACCATGATCAGCATCTTATTTAGTGGTTCTGTCTTATGTTTCTTTATAAATTGGAGGATTCATGGCATGCCACTTCTGTTTATTCCAGATGCTGACAAAATTTACAAACAGCCCATATCTGTTGCTGCCAGCAAGCAGCAGGTTTCTGCTTGAGAGTTCAAAAGTTCAATTTTTGACACTCACGCATGCACGCACACACACACAAAGATATATCCAATTATCTGCTGTCTGTTGGTGTTCACAGTATAAGCTGTTTTTTCACCTATGACAGTGGGTAAAAGATCATTGTGGTAGGGAGAAAACAAAAAACATCCAAGCACCCAAAACATGTTGCTGCATGTCTGCCTATAAAAAGAAGAAAAAAAAAAAAATCACATACCTAAATACTCTGTGATGTGTCTTGCCGTTCTACAGTAACATCATACATTATGCTGGTGATGATGCAGCACTGCAATTGTGAAATATTTTCAAAACATTGCTCACTTTAATGGGAAGGATTTTTCTTCAGCTTGTGAAAGGAGATTGAGTCATCAGGATATAACTGTCTTCTATGTAGTTAAAATTGAACTTGCTTGTACTCAAACTGGAATTAGTTTCGGGGGTAAAGACAGACAGACAGAAATTAAGAAAAAGAAAACAAGAAGAGCTGGAGAAATTTGCTGAACTCTAGGACAGAATGTCAACTGAGCCCCCTTTAGTCTCCATCCCACATATCTTTCACTTAGACATCTGTCTAGACTGCATCTCTCAAAGTTGCTGACAAGCTTGTGGAGTCCTATTAACTCTTCAGGTCCGCTGACATCTGTCGTTTTATTATCAACATTGCCAAGCATTTACAAGAAGTGTGAAAATTCAGTAGTTTAAAAATTCCAGGAAAGTTGAATTAAACTTTCTCTCTCTCTCTGTCTCTCTCTCTCAGATTTAGTCCTTTATAAGCCTTTAATACCAAAGTGCAGTTTTTTTGAAGTGGAGTCATTATCACTACAGAAGACTCTTATAAAATCTTTGGTTTTCCTGGTGTACTTATAGAAGGAGAAAAAACATATGAGTTGAAAGAATAAGGAGGAAATCAAGCAAGAAGGTAATTTTGTGAAACTATGTGATTCAAAAGCATCCTTTTGTTATACAGTTGAAGGCATATCTTAGTCTTCATTTTCATATTATAATAAACAGTGTCTTCTAGAGCTACATGATGACAGTTTTATCACTTCTAGGCAGCAGGTTAGCCCTGCCCTTAATAATGAAGGGATCATGCCTTTTTTTCTGGATCACTTAAAATAAGTTTTACAGAGGTAGTGACATTTCAAGCCAAGAATCATAGAATGGTTTGGGTTGGAAGGGACCTTAAAGATCATCTAGTTCCAACCCCCCTGCCATGGGCACGGACACCTTCCACTAGACCAGGTTGCTCAAAGCCCCATCCAACTTGGCCTTGAACACTTCCAGGAATGGGGCATCCACAGCCTCTCTGGGCATCCTGTTCCAGTGCCTCACCATCCTCACAGTGAGGAGCTTCTTCCTAAAATGTAATCTAAATTTACCCTCTTTCAGTTTAAAGCCATTACCCCTTGTCCTATCACTACACGCCCTTGTAAAAAGTCCTTCTCCAGCTTTCTTGTAGTCCCTCTGTAGGTACTGAAAGGCTGCTGTAAGGTGTCCCCGTAGCCTTCTCTTCTCCAGGCTGAACAACCCCAACTCTCTCAGCATGTCTTCATAGGAGAGGTGTTCCAGCCCTCTGATCTTCTTTGTGGCCTTCCTCTGGACTTGCTCCAACAGGTCCATGTCCTTCTTTTGTTGGGCCCCTAGAGCTGGATGCAGTACTCCAGGTGGGGTTTCATGAGAGTAGAGGGGGAGAATCACCTCCCTTGACCTGCTGGTCACACTTCTTTTGATGCAGCCCAGGATATGGTTGGCTTTCTGGGCTGCAAGCACACATTGCTGTGT
Organism: Haliaeetus albicilla; assembly: GCF_947461875.1. Taxonomy (NCBI): domain Eukaryota; kingdom Metazoa; phylum Chordata; class Aves; order Accipitriformes; family Accipitridae; genus Haliaeetus; species Haliaeetus albicilla. The sequence continues at coordinate 21,196,523 of NC_091488.1, forward strand.
CATGTTGAGCTTCTCATCAACCAACACTCCCAAGTCCTTCTCGTCCACGCTGCTCTCAATCCATTCTCCACCCAGCCTGTATTTGTGCTTGGGATTATACTGTGCTTGGGAGCTTAATGAAATTTAAGAATTCTGCATATTTAACTTCTTTTCTCATCTCTTAGTTTTCCCCAAGGATCCTGACATATTCTTGAAGCTACTGCAGTGTTAAAGGATAAGACATGAATTTACAGAAAAATTCTTTAATTTACTGAAACCATGGATTTCTCAAAGATTTGAGCCTATACACGAGTACTTTTCTACTAATCTCAGAACATTCAGCAACAGTGTTTAAATGGAGCCTGTATGATGCTGTGTTTTGGATTTGTGACCAAAACAGTGTTGATAGCACATTGTTTTAGCTATTGCTGAGCAGTGCTTACACAGCACCAAGGCCTTTTCTTTTTCTCACTCTGCCCCTCCCAGCAAGTAGGCTGGGGTGGGCAAGAGGCTGGGTGGGGACACGGCTGGGATAGCTGACCTGAACTGATCAAAGGGATATTCCCTACCATATGACCTTGTGCTCAGGAATAAAAGCTCAGGGAATGGAGAAAGGGTGGACGTTTGGGGTTATGGCATTTGTCTTCCCAAGTAACCATTACACTTGCTGAGCTCCTGCTTTCCTGGAAATCAATGGACATCTGCCTGATGATGGGACATAGTGAATCAATGCCTTGTTTTGCTTTGCTTGTGCAAGCAGCTTTGCTTCACTTATTAAACTGTATTTGTCTTGTCTTTATCTTTGTCCTTGTCTTTTGTTTGAATGGTCACTATTTTGTTATCCACATGAAACAAAAAGGAGCTTGACTGAAATAGGACTTCTACCAGGACTAAAGTAGCTAAAGAATTATCTTTTGAAGCTGTATTTTGTCCCTACATGGAGGTGGGGTAGGGGTGGGGGGGAAATAAACTGGAGCCTTGGTAGGACCCATCCATCTTTTGTTTCTCACATTCAGGAAATCTTGTATTTTATGGCACAGATTCTTGCCATTGTCTTTTTGTTAGGGCTTACCTGTGTTGCCTGTCTTCAGTCTTGCATAGTTCTTGTGCTTGGCCTCATTTGTCTTCTTTACCATGTTTCCACTTGGCTACACACTGTTGCATCAAGTTCTGTGCTTCTCCCCCTAGTTAAACACAGCATTTTAAGATGCACAACTGCAGAGGAGGACCACAGTATACATACTCTTAGAACAATCTATAACACCTAGAGGGTTTTTACTCACAGTATTTTTCACTGTCTATTTATGGATTTTGCTAAATGGGTGACAATATCAGCACACACTGTAATATTCTCTGATTTACTCTCCCTGTGACTTTTGAGAAGCACATTCTGGATCAAGTATTAATTTTTTTTTTTGTGAGCTCTCTTTCCCAGTCCCATTCAAATATAGGCACTTCCCAATGATTAGTGTCATTGTAACTGGCATTTTACCAACACATTCATTAATTTGCTCTTTTTCCTCAGAGTTTGCCTTCCCTCCTTCACTAAGCAATGATAAACTGCACTTTTGGAAAAGAACTTATATAACTTACTTTTAGATTTATACCCTACTTGTAAATAGTCCTATAAGAACTGCTAATGGAAGAAATGGAGTCTAACTAATAACCTTTCTAGGGCACAATTCTTTGAAACATTTAATTTTTTGTAAATCCTGAGATAAGGGGGCAAATACCTTCTCTGCCATACACCATTTGTGTGAAAATATTTTTCTGTGGAACTCAGTTTCCTATTTATAAAATGGTAAAAGCAGTTGACTACCTCATAGCTATAAATACGTATATGAGATGTTGTGGTCAAATACTACAGTAATGAAGTTCTGTAAAGAACTGACTGAATTACAGGTTGGTGTTTTCTGGCTTGTATCATTAGGGTTTCAGATGCATTATAGTTTTTCTATTTTTTATGTACTAGTATAAATTAAAAAAAAAAAGAAAGTGTTCTGGGATGATTATGGGAAAAGGAAGGTTAAATGCCCATTTTAGACCCATTTCTATAATGCGGAAAACAAAAATGAAGGTAACTTACCAGTAGGACCACTGTGTTTCCCTTTCTGTGCTACCCTTCAATTCACTTTTAAACACATATTAAGTGAAAATTGATTGTATGCATGTGGCTAGGGAGACTAGACTCAAGTGTGGGATACACCTACACTTTCTTGCATGTGTGTGACTTTATAGAACTCAGATTGCACTCAAGAAAGGCAATTTAGGAGTTGTCAGAAGAAATATACATGAGAATTTCATCAGCTGCTCAAGTCAGCATATGGCACTCTGGCAGTTAAGTCATTTCCTATTATGATTCTGTGGCACATTATTAATGTCTTTTCCTTTTCACTACAGCTAGTAATATTCAAAGCTGCTAGTACAGATTCATAATTATTATGGTTCTGATAACAGTTAACAAATGTACAGCAAGTATGGTGAGACATAATTAGCAAATCCGGTCTTTCCTCATCCACTTAATTAGCTTTCCCTCCACATGCTCTTGCATAGTGTGCAGTGTTATTTTGACTTTTGGGGGTATGTGTAGTTTTTTGAGAGTGAAAAGAGTGTGTTCTCTCAAAGTTAGTTTTTACATTAGAGATTCAATAGTAAAAGAAATCTGCCAATGAGTTGTGACTTTCCCAGTGGGAAGGTGAGCCTGTTCTTTCCCAAGAAACTGCAGGTGTATTGTGAGATGGTGTGGTGTGGCACACAGTCTGTATTACTTATTGGTGGTCTTCTTGAACTGGACTTTTGCTGTGGTATGCAGACATAGCTTGCTGTCTTTCTGTGCTACTTTCCTATAAAGGTAATGACTTTAGGGCATAAAAATTATCCCATACCTGATTTTTCAGACAAAACTCTGCTTCAAATCTAGCCTCTTGGAAGCACAGCTCATTCCTCCAAGGAAGCAGTCCTTCTGTCTAGCTACTGAATATGCTAGTGTCTCTCTTAAGTCTTTTTTCCAAGGGGGACAGTTATACCAAGGTAATTAAAAGATTCATGGTTTTTAGTAAGTAACACGGAAGACATCCAGCCTATTCCCAGTCATAGGCCCCATCAAATCTTGAACTATTTTCTCTGCCTGTCATTCCTGATCCATTTGGGAGGGTGTCTCCATGAATGCCTTTCTGATGACCCCTTGCTTAGCTGCCAGACTGGTCCCATGGTGACCAGCAGCTCTCACAGTGAGCTATTCTGCTAATGGCCAAAATGACAGGGTTTGCAGTGTTATAGGTTTCCTCATCTCCTGAGACTTCAGCTCTGAATCATAGAATCAATCATAGAATCATAGAATGGTTTGGGTTGGAAGGGACCTTTAAAGGTCAGGTAGTCCAACCTCCCTGCAATGAGCAGGGACATCTTCAACTAGATCAGGTTGATCAGAGCCCTGTTCAACCTGACCTTGAATGTTTCCAGGGATGGGGCATCTACCACCTCTCTGGGCAATCTGTTCCAGTGTTTCACCATCCTCATCATAAAAAAATTCTTCCTTATATCTGGTCTGAATCTACCTTCTTTTTGTTTAAAACCATTACCCCTTGTCCTATTGCAACAGTTTACTAGTCTGTCCCCATTTTTCTTATAAGTCCCCTTTTAAGTATTGAAAGGCTGCTGTAAGGTCTCCCCGGAGTCTTCTCTTCTCCAGGATGAACAACCCTAACTCTCTCAGCCTGTCCTTACAGGATAGGTGTTCCATCCCTCTAATCACCTTCGTGGCCTTCCTCTGGACTTACTCCAACAGTTCCATATCTTTCTTCTACTGAGGCCTCCAGAGCCGGACACAGTACTCCAGGTGGGGTCTCACCAGGGCAGAGCAGAGGGACAGAAACACCTCCCTCAATCTGCTGGCAGGCGACTTTTTTGATGCATCTCAAGGTTACGGTTGGCTTTCTGGGCTGTGAGTGCATATTGCTGGCTTATATCCAGCTTTTCATCCACCAGTACCCATAAGTCCTTCTCTGCAGGGTTGCTCTCAATCCTTTCATCCCCCAGCCTGTATTGATATTGGGGGTTGCCCTTACTTCGTGCAGGTCCTTGCACTTGGCCTTGTTGAACCTCATGAGGTTCACATTGGCCCACTCCTCGAGCTTGTCCAGCTTCCTCTGAATGGCATCCCATCCCTCAGGCACGTCAACCACACCACTCAGCTTGGTGTCATCTGCAAACTTGCTGAGGGTGCACTCAATCCCACTGTCTATGTCATTGATAAATATATAAAACAGTACTTGTCCCAGTACGGACCCCTGAGGGATACCACTTATCACTGATCTCCATCCGGTCATTGAGCCATTGACCACTACTCTGGATGCGACCATCTAGCCAATTCCTTATATCAAATAGTCCATCCATCAAATCTCTCTCTCTCTAATTTAGAGAGAAGGATGTTGTGGGGGACAGTGTCAAGGTCCTTAGAGAAGTCCAGAGAGATGACATCCATAACTCTTCCCTTGCCCACTGATGTAGTCACTCCATCATAGAAGGCTACTAGGGGGGTTAGGCAAGACTTGTCCTTAGTGAAGCCATGCTGGCTGTCTCGAATCACCTCCCTGTCTTCAATGTGCTTCTAGGATGATCTGTTCCATGATCTTCCCAGGCACAGACGTGAGGCTGTCAGGTCAGTATTTCCCAGGGTCCTCCTTTCTACCCTTTTTAAAAATTGATGTAATGTTTCCCTTTTTCCAGTGACTAGGGACTTCACCTGACTGCCATGACTTTTCAAATATCATGGAGAGTGGCTTGGCAACTACATCACCCAATTTCTTCAAGACTCCGGGATGCATCTCATCAGGTGCCATAGACTTGCACATATTTAGGTTCCTCAGGTGGCCACAAACCTGATCTTCTCTTTCAGTGGGAGGGACTTTGCTCTCCCAGTCCCTGCCTTGCAGTCCATGTACTCAAGAGGTGTGGGAAGAGAGGTTGCCAGTGAAGACAGAAACAAAAAAGTTGTTAAGTACCTCAGCCTTGTCCCTGTCCATTGTTACCAGTTTGCCAGTCGTGTTCATCGTGGGGGTACACTTTCTTTGACCTTCCTTTTGTGACTGATGTACATATAGAAGCCCTTCTCATTATTCTTTGTATCCCTTGCCAAATTCAGCTCCAGCTGCACCTTGGCATTCCTGACCCCATCCCTACACAACCAGGCAACGTCCCTATACTCTTCCCAGGATACCTGTCCCTGCTTCCACTGCCTGTGCATTTCTTTCTTGCCCTTTAGTTTGACCAGCAAGGCTCAACTCATCCCTGCCAGTCTCTTGCCTTCCTTTCCTGATTTCTTACACCTGGGGATCGGGAGTGCTATGGAAAGCATCCTTAAAGATCCGCCAGCTCAGTTCTGCTCCCTTGTCCCTGAGGACAGTTTGCCAGGGGGTCCTAGTGACTAAATCCTTGAACAGCTAGAAGTTTGCTTTCCTAAAATTCAGGGTCCTGACTTTACTCTTTGACTAACCTATATCCCTCAGGACTGCGAACTCCACTGGTGCATGATCACTGCAGCCCAGATTACCTCCAATCTTGATGTCTATGATTAGCTCACTTATGTTGGAGACCAACAGGTCCGGTAATGCATCCCCTCTGGTAGGGCTGTCTATTGCCTAGGCTGCTTTCCATAGGCGTGAATAGGCAGATGAGGTGGACTTCTCTTTCTGCTGCCCTTGTTTTCTCTCATTCTTAGAATGGGCTTTGTAAGAACTAGAGATGGTGTTAGATCTTAGTGACTGTCAAGACATGCTATAATTAACCTGAGTTTAAAAAAAAAGACTTGAAAAAATATACATTTATATAAATTAATTGGATTTTCACAAGTATTATAATTACCCATACTTTTGTTTAAAGGTTTTAAACAGTGTAATTTTCATGATGAAACATTTGCAGCTTCTCTTCTTAATCATTAAACAGACACAGACCTTCTTTCTAAGTTTTATCCCAGTTACTAGACTATTAATAAGTCATCTTTGTAATAGAGCTGTTCAAATTAATGAATTTTGTATTTATACAAGTATTTTGATAAAGCTGCAAATTACAGTATTTAGTAAATAAATCCAGTCTTATTTAACAACAGTGATCTATGAATAAAGTGATTATAGCAGCTTTGTTTGCCATGTTTGTTTTTTCCAAATTACTATTCAACAATTCTTTCAATTCTTCAGATCTGCCTATAACAGCTTTTCCATGCGACTCATTAGGTTTTGAAGGACAAGACTTGTACAACATGACAGGTCTTTTTGAGTCAAGCATTCTCAACTAGTTTCAATTTTTGTAACATTGATGGTGAAGATTTTTTCTAATTTATGCATCTCTTCACAATTACACTTCAAATCAAAGCTTAAACAATGATGTGGCAGTCAGATGAATAGATATGCCTTTAATTTTATAAGGGGAGTATAAGAGAGTCAATAAAATAAAATTGTTAATAAATAACCTTTTAAGACTTTTTCCTAAGTGCACTTGTACCAGTACCACATTTTCCCCCAATTGTTCAATTTAATTGCATTTCCTTTTCCTATGTTTACACCTTTCTCTCTGCTTGCTGCAAATAATGAGCAAATTAGTTCACTGGCATGAATGTTAATGTAAAATCTCTCTTACCTGTGCATTGCCAAATATTTCTAGGAATAAACTATCATTCATATACAACATTATTCACAGATGAAATCTCATTATAAGATTTTGGTTCATTAAATAAAATAAATAGATTTTATGGCTGTGTTTAATCAAAACAGCTGGACTTACAAAATACAAATGTTTAAAGTTTGTTGTACTTTAAAAGCTACTGATCAGGAGTTTGTGCACACAATTTGTCAGATGACAAGGTAATGGCTCATATGTGAACTGGAGAACCAAATTAGGGTTTTTGGTTTTTTTAGTGAAATTCACCCATGAAGTAAATGTTTATTTACAGGAAGCATATAAACAGAATGAAACTATAATAATTTGTTATGAATTACTTGCCAACATAAGATTTGTATGTTGGGTCACAGTTTCAGTAGGAAACAGCTGCTTATTATTTACATAAAATCTGTGGTAGGTCTAAAGAGTAGCCTGTTATGATGTGCCATGCATTTAAAAAAAAAAATAAATAATCAAAACTCAAAACATTACAAAAAAAATTGCAAACTTGTTACACTTAAAAATTTTCTTAAAGCTCTGTCTGTAAGAACTAAATTATGAAATGAAAACTTTCATTTATTTAAAGAAAAAAATAATGTTTTTGTTGCAAGAATAAAGCTCAGGACATGATATAAACCAAAGAACAATATAAAATAAAAATAAACAAGATAAATCATGTTAAAATCTCATTTTCTAAACCTGGAGATAAATGTTTCATCCTTGATCTGGTCATTTGTTTTAAATATAATCTTTACTCAGAAACTAAGTCCACCTCACTATTTAGGACCTACTAGTGTGAGTAAAAATTATTTGATATGTTCCTTAGCATTACAGCTGTTTTTAAGAAAACAGCCATTTAGTTAAAGCCTTTAATCAAAACATAGCAAAGGTCATTCTTTGCTTTAACAAGTGCAGTGTATGTGTGCACATTTATTTTAACTGGATTCCCTTAAAGAATTTTTCATATTGGTGTAACAAGTTTTTGCCTATGTGTGCTGAGACTAAGCCTTGATGATTATTCCAATTGAATGACTGGGGCATTTTTCTAGTTTGAGATAAAACACAGAAGTTGACACAGTAATGACTTACAAAATAGTCACTTTATATGGTGTTAACCATTCTAATTTCTGTAACTGTTCTTTTTATGACAAGTGGATAAACAGGGAAACAACAATGAGGAAGAGAACAGGATTTACTCAGAGTTATTTGTTATGCTGAACATCTGCAGAAAGCAGAGGAAGAAGCAGAGCTATTTAAATAGAGCTGGAAAAATAAGGTTAGCGAAGGAAATTTAACTACTAACCAAAGATATCGTCCAGGACAGCTGCTGTCCTGATAAAAAACAGGAAAAGGTATTTGCTCCAGGTACCTGGCACCACATATGTATATCTAAGTCTGGCAATTGGTAACAAGCTTTTGCTTAGTCTGTAGGATGAATAGCTTAATTAGTTCTGTATAGCTAATGCTTGATATTTAGTAGTTAATCAATCATTTAATTTATTAGCTCACAACTGCAACTCTCCGAGCCTTAAAACCTTCACACCTTTAATTGAGAGAAAGGAGGTGTAGAGTCAAAGCCAGAGGTGGCACCTCTGCACCTTTTGCAGCTGCAAGGAACAAGCCTTGCCTTTGCAATGGTGATTGACCTGACCCAGCTTGTGTCTGCGGGTGCTGCTGCTGTTAAGCTGTGGGAACACTACTGAAAACTGTGAAAGATCAGGAAGACTGAAAAAGTTCATGTCCATAGCTGCTTGGGTATCTTGGAAGCCATATTTCTTTTCTGCTTTAGTACGTTGTGGGTTACAACTTCCAGGCATAAAAAAATGAGTTGAGTTTTTCACTCTGTCTGGGCGGAATTTTGGTCTTAAAAGTCAGTTCTGCACAAAAAAAACCCCAGTCACTGTTTTCCAATTCTCAGCCTTCACTTGCTGTAGAGTCAGCTCTGTAATAAGTTATTCTAATTTATTCTAGCTGTTTTCCTTCCCTGAAGGCTGACAATAGCTGATTCAGTAAACTCCAGTGGAACCATATGCTGTCAAACCATGAAGTCTTGTCAGTTGAAACTCTTCATGAAATTGGCTTATTTCTGCAAGAGTCTGTTTCTGGGCCGGGGGGGGGGGGGGGGAGAGGGGGACACTTGTTTGGACACTTTCACTTTGAAACTTCCTGAAGGCAAATGTGATTACTTTGTCTGAAAAATGAGGGTTTGTGCTCCTCTTAATCTGAAGTGGTAAAAAATCTTTTGGCTTTCTGAATAAATGTAAGGTAAAAGATAGTAAATACTGTCAGTCCCCTCCCCCACAATTGTTTATTGTAACCCTTTTTCCAGCATGAGCATGACAGAACAACTGCAAGGTTTGGACACAATTAATTTTTGTCTCATTTAAGGAGTCCAGTAACTGATATCAAATGATTCCGCACTTAATGGTATCAAAACATAAGCTTTTTCTGTTGTTCTGCCTGTAGTTCAACTCTATCTGCATCCCTGTTAAAATTTAGTTTCAGTGATCTCTTCTGCTAATAAAAAGAAAGCACAGCACAACCAAATGCATGGGAAAGAGACAGGTAGTGATACAATTAAATTACCTCAGAAATGAAAAAATCTATTAGTTTAATTTAAATGGAATAGCTAGGTCAACTATACTGAAGGGATTCATCATTTTCCTAGAAATCACTTCTTGTTGAAGCTTTTTATTCACACTGCATAAGAATAAGCCTTTGATGCTAAACACTAATTTGTTAAAATGTCCTTTTTCATAAAAAATGAGGGGGCAGTAGTAAAGACGGGTAAGTAATGATGATGAAATATATAAACACTGATAAGCTATGTAAACTATTAGATCTAAACTCAGAATTAACTCTCAGAATGAATAAGTCAATAAAAACAGCAGCTTGCACTTTCTGATTTCATAGTTTAAGAGATAGAAAAGCTTTAGCAGATTAAGCCCTTTGAAACACCCCATGCTGGAAGAAAAATAAGAAAGAAAGAGGTCCACTGCAGCCTGAACTCCCAATCCTTATTTTCCTTCCATCTTCTGCCTTTTCATCCTCTCGTCCTAGGAGGATTTCCATATGTAAACCACTTTGCCTTTAAGAATAATCTGAAGGCATCTTAACAGTTACATTCATATTGCAATTTCCACAAATAAGTAATTAAAAATCCCAAACCCTGCTGTTGGAGACATTGCTGCAAGAGACCTTCCTACTCCCAAATCTTTGCTTAGACATAATCCAGTGTGTCTGTGGGTTTGGTTCATTCTTTATGCATGTTCCCTTATGTAATTCACTTTGTCAGATTAGAAGGCTTCTCAAGATTCCACAAGGTTTCATGTGATATCATGCTTATGTTGCTGGTGGGACAACCATGATAGTAAGCAACTGGCACACAGCTCATTAGGATGGGTTGCTGTTTTGGCTAGTGGCAGTAGCTTGGCTGGTAGCATGCACAAAATTCTTTGATTTTCACTGCTATAGTTATAAATAAATATATTAATATATGAATATATATGTATATCATATTATTTTCATACTATATGAAAAATATTATTGTAAGTAAGGTTAAAAATAAGTCTTCAGTCTGGACAAAGCATTTCATACAATTTTTGCAGACAGGCTGCTTGAAGAAAAAGTCAAAGGGTAAGTCTTAGGTCCTGATTAGAGTCTTTGTCATCGTGAAGGAGCCTAGAGGCTTCCGCATAAATCTGGTTAAGGTGTTTGTTGATGACATGTTGAGGAAGGGTCCTGAGCTGAAGTGTAGTGTTAGAGCTTTCACAGTTGTAAATGGACAGAAGGAAGTTTGGGGGCTGGGTTGGTTTGGTTTATGGGAGGGAGGGTTGGGGTGACTTTTTTGTTTTGGTTTTTAAAACAGGTCCTTACTAGATTATTTTAAGCATCTTTTCTACAGCAGCTCTTGATTTTGAGTCAACGATAAAGGAGTCTGTATTCACATTTTAATAATGATTCAGTTCTGCCTACAGACACTGCACTAAGTCAAAGACTGTAGAGCTGTTGGCCCATGAACTACTCTTTGCTAATGACTGCATACAAACTACACACAGTAGGGGTTTTTCAGTACATTACTACTTTGATCCTGCTGTTCAGTGGTTTGGCCCAAACATCAGCTTAAAAAACAAAGGTCTGGGTCCAGCCATATCCTAACAGAAAGCTAGTTAAGCCAGTTGTTTTTGTTGACAGGATGGCACTGGCTATTCTGCCCTTGTGGCAGCATGCCATCCCAGAGTGTCATGATTGATGATGAAGTCCCATGGAAGAGAGGAAAAGCTTGAACAGGTTTTGAGGAGATTAAAACAGCCTTTCAAGAAGGAAATGGGCATCTGAATCCAAACAAAAGTAAATGTGCACTATGCCACTTTAATCCCCATTCTCTTGTGTGGCTGAAAAAGGTAGACAATTTAGTGCTGTTCCAGTGAGCATTTGGGGCTCTTACACACACACATTCTCTGTGCCCATGTGGTACATTCTTTCAGAATAAGAACCAATGTAGTCATAGTCAAATATTTAGCATTCGAGCAACAGTCCTACAGGATCAGTTATATTGGACTGGCACCTGATATATATGTCAAAGTAGAGTACCTAAAACTATTTCAAGAGGTGGTAAAAATGAGTTGGATTTCCAGGAGGCAGGCCAATGAACATTTAAAAAAATGTGCTCAGGCAAATCATTAGCTATCTGATGTTAGTTCCACAACATGAGAAACTGCTATTACGGTCCATATGTTGATGGCAGAGTTGCCAGAGATAGTGGTTGTGGTGATGCTGTCAGCACCACTAAGCTAAACCAGCAGAACAAAAGGCAACAGAGGAAAACAGTCACAACAAACAGAAAAATCTGCATCTGTGATGCCTGTGGCAAAATTGGGCTAATTTCTCATCCAAGCCACAAAAGTACACTCATCCCTGCAGTCTATAGACACTATAAATTTAGGAGAAATCAACTCATGACTTTGGGTTTTGCAGCAACTTAATCCAGTGTTATCCATTTCATGCATGAGATCCAAACACTTTCAAGTATTATTTGTTTCTATCTCTACACAAGGGATAGTGGGCACATTGTGTATAAAAGGGAAAACATCCAGTGATTCTGGTTTGGATGCAATTTTAAGGTATGGTTTTATCTTCAAACGGGGTTTTAGGGGTCAGTGGAATGGATTGTGCCTCAGGAAATGTTCCCCATTTTGAAGCAATAATGGTATTCTGTAGCATTATTCAGTGTCTATATGGCTTTTAAAGCACTTAAGAGAGACATATTTTCAACTTTAAGTATAATAGAATGGAACTCTGTTATAATCAAAAAGTTCAGAAGTTACCCTCAAAAGGTCCATAAGTTACCCCATGAAAGACATAGACAGCAAACCCCAAAATATCAAAATTATATCTGCAAGGTAAATAATTAAGAACAGTGATGGGTTAAGAGTCATTCATTAGTATAGTAAATTCTAAGCTCTCACTTGAGCCTCTGCTCTATTTATCACATCTTGTTAATCAGGCAGCATTGCCAGTGATGCAGACTTTGACAGACATGGTTCCTGTCAGATGTGAGTACTGCTCTACCTTTTTCTTTTATATGACAGCAAGGTTCTATCTCTTTACCTGTTTTCAGAAAAGGCTTAATAAAGAACTGAGAAGAGTACAGATTATTGCCTACCAGCATTTATTCATCAGTGAAATTTCCTTTTTATGAGCTTGGTTTTTCACTAATTATTATAGATTATTATTTATTTTTATAATTATTTCTTATTTTCTTATTCCATTTACCAGTTTGTACTTCATCATTGTTTTCATAACTAATTTAAATAACGTTTTTTTTGCCAAGCCTTTCTTCAGAATACACGTACATAACCTGTATCTTAAGCCCATTACTTTCAATTGTTTAGACAGTAGCTGCTACATCAGTAGATGGTAAGAATACACTTCTCTTGTCTTGTGTTGTTATACTAGACTCATCTAGGCTGCTGCATGAATAACCTCTATAATCAGATGATATCACATCTGCATGTCTGGAATAAAATTTATTATTCTCAGAACAAGTTATCACACCCTTTTTCTTTGAGTTTCTTTCAGTATTTTCTACAAGTTCAATAATAAGCTAAGTAAGTTTCATGAAAGATTATTGCTCTAACATCAAATAATTTAATTTTCTTAAAGGTCCAACTGATGTCCCCTTGTGGATTATCTTGGAACTAAGAGGTATTCATGAAAATACCCCTTCCACTGGAATATACTCTTCAGTTTGCAGAACTAGAAGGAAGCTATCAGCCTCAAAGTGTCTAGATGTCTAACTAAATACCTGCATTCATTCAATATAGCCATCTCTGTATCTTGCTAAAACCAAACAAGTGTCAGGAACAAGGCAATGAGTAGAAGAGATACTTTGTTGGTAAGTAGGAGAAAAGTTTTATCCAGGCAAAGGAAAAAATTAAAAAAGCATGATTTACATTCAAATGTGTATACCTACAATATGAATGTGCACACTCGCATGTATATATAATAAACAGATTTTGTGCGTGTCAGTGTATACTGAAAGAGAGAGGTACATATTACATATATCTATAGACATGCACATAAATGTTTCTAATCACATTTTGGTGGGGGGGAATGAGAATTGCTAACATGAGATTAGATCATTCATATTTATTTGAAAGATATAAACTATGTCCCTATGAAATGACCTTTTACAGGTTCTGCAACCTCAAATGAGCTAAAAAATTATATCTCTTTGGCAAAATTTAAAATTTCTTCAGGAAACAGACTACTCTCATATTCCAGAGTTTCCAAAAGTGAGACCAAGCTACATGAAATTTGATTGTAAAGAAGCAAAATAAAATTCAGCAAAAACATGAAAAGATGCCAAGTGCCTAACTAAACCATGAGTTAGGCAGGAAAAAAAATTGGAAGCCTTTATCCAAATCACAATTAAAAATGACCATATCCTTAGAAATATGAGTTGTATTAATTAGGACATGCAAAAAATGTCTCTAAACTGTAGTTGGATGCTACAATTGCTCTCTAATGTGGAAAATTCCTGTGCAGAGAAACTAAGAAACAGGACTATATAGGCACTACTATTAATGTCTGTACCATATTTTTGACAGGAAATTAATCCTGATCCCTGAAAACAGACAATTCCATAAAGATAATCCCTTATTAGAAGCATAAGATATTGTTTTTTCCTCACCATGGATCCTTATAATAAAAGTATATCTGAAGACATTCCTTTCATTTAAGAAGACAGTTAAAAAGAGTGGGAGAAGAAACTAGTACAGCACACTCAAAACGTTTGTGAGATAAGCTTTGTTTGAAGTAAACATCTGGGATATTAATTTAGTAAAATTTCTATTTCTACAAAGAAGTGTTGAAACTATATATTCCAACTTTCTAGAAGTCTTAGATGATTAAACATAATACAGGATTAGTTCAATCATTTCTTCACTTAAGATTTGTATATGTTTCTGTTTTGCCTTCCTGTGCTCACCAAAAAGGAAAAGAAGTGGTTAGTTTATACTAATGTTCCTCTTCCTCTGCTTTTGTTGCTGCATTGGCTAGCACTGCACAAATCAAACAGGCCTTAGTAACACAATTTAAAGTCTCATCAAATTTTACATTATATAGAGTCAATTGAAACTATATTTGAAAGTATAATTGGAAGCAAGCAGTAACAATAATAATGAAAATGAGATTAAAATACTTTTCAGCTTAACTTGTTTCATCTGTGTTTAACTTCAGACAAACCAAACACAGTCACAGTATTCTTTAAACATTGCATTTGTTTTCTCAGTACTTCATGTAAACTATCACTATGATGTAATGTCACCTGTCACACTTATTGCACATGCATTAAAACTATTTCAACAGTTATTTCGTATTATTTTAAAAAATCAGCTTTCCAGTAAAGTGTTTCACTTTCTATTGTCAGCTATCAAAAGCCATAATCTCAGTCTATGCAAAGAGCTTGTTATGCAGCTGAAGGTTCATTCTGAGTTGTCTGTCCTACTCCCAGACACAGTCAGGGAAGGTCACATGCTGAAATGGATAACCCTTCTGGCTTATTATAGGCACTCATAAGACTTTGTGCAGATGTAACTCTTCTTTTCCTTCTACCCTTTGATTTCAGCCTTGCATAGACTTTTTGCTCCCTTTGCTCTTGTCATTCTCTTCATTATCAGTGCTCATACCTGGTTTATATTTTTTCTTGAAGTATTTAATTTAATGTATAAGAATGACCTTGAAAATATAAATTTTCAGTTTTAAATTTTCTCATAAAGAATTCCTCAAAATCACATTGAGACCAAGAGACTGGCAGAAGACTTTCAGACTCTATCTAAAGGTGAAAATGAACATTGAAAGAGTGCCTGCCACCTGGCAAGTTTAATTTGCATATTTATTACTTGGTTTCAATATCATTTTATAAACTGTTCAATTTTTTTGTATCAGAAGGCTTCCTAAGAGGATTTCTTTATAACCTTCTCTTTGGAATGACAGCGACAATGATATGCAGCTCAATGTGCATAGGAAGGCTCAGTGAACACACTTAAGGAAAAAAATGTGTATCAAAGGTTCTCCTTTGAGTCACTTAACAACTCACTTCAAAAGGACTCCTACTTCTCATAATCATGTATATTTTAAAAGTTTAATTTATGATAACATAATTTATTAATACTATGGAGAGAAAGTTGGACGTCCTAGTCAAGTGGTCCCTTGGTTACATTAGATAGTTCAATGTGGACAAACATGAAGTGGAAATTCCTAAGGGTCTTGCTTAGTCCAACAAGTTATAAGCTAGGTTGCTGAAATTCATTGAACGGTTTCAGGTGCCACCAAAAGTCACAATGTGGATGGGAATCTAGAGCAGGTATTTGTTCACTGCATTCAATAGTTATGAATGTCAGACACTCATTTTATTGTAGTGATAAGGCAACTGGAAAATGAGGCCTTCATTTAAACTACAGAAAACACTCAGGATAATAGAAGGTTTAGGATTTTACAAATATGTCTATAGACAAATACCCAACTTTCAGGTAGCATAAGTTATAAGTATTGTTATAATTTTTAAAAAACTGTTACTTGTCCTGGTTTCAGCTGGGATAGAGTTAATTTGTTTTCTAGTAGCTAGGTATAGTGTTATGTCTTGGATTTAATATAAGAAGAATGTTGATAACACACTGATGTTTTCATTTGTTGCTAAGTAGTGCTTATACCAAGTCAAGGATTTTCCAGCTTCTCATGCCCAGCCAGCAAGAGGGCTGGAGGGGCACAAGAAGTTGGGAGGGGACACCGCCAGGACAGCTGACCCAAACTGGCCAATGGGGTATTCCATACCATGTGACACCATGCCCAGTATATAAATGGGGGGGGGGGGGGGGGGGAGTTGGCCTGGGGGGGATCGCTCCTTGAGAAGTAACTGGGCATCGGGTCGGCAAGTGGTGAGCAATTGCATTGTGCATCACTTGTTTTGTATATTCCAATCTTTGTATTATTATTGACATTTTATTGTTGTTATTATTATCATTATTAGTTTCTTCCTTTCTGTTCTATTAAAGTGATCTTATCTCAACCCATGAGTTTTACCTTTTTCCCTCTGAATCTCTCCCCAATCCCACTGGGTAGGGAGAAGTGAGTGAGCGGCTGTGTGGTGCTTAGTTGCTGGCTGGGGTTAAACCATGACATTACTTTATAGGATATTTTTTCCATTGGTAAATAACACTAAAATTGTTTCAAACAATTGTATTTTGACTATACACCTGGATAAGGTCTGCAAATTTCTACCAGACAGCTGACTAAAATGCAAATGCACATAAATGGATTTTTCTGCTAAGAGGATATTTAACCATGTAACCACAGAAGTAGCTCAGCAAAGACAGAGGATGTAATGGAAGGAAAACAGACTTCAAATTTTAAAGCTTTGGAAAAGAAACATATGAGGTTAGCACTTGGCATCATTGAGTAAGCCAGAATATTAGCAGTAGATTATCTCTGATACAATCCTGAATTACACAAATTTTACATCTGCATTGAACCATGTAGTCCTCTATTTACTTTCTAGTGTTATTTTATTACTTTGCTGGTGTACTAAGGTGAAAAATTTACTGAAGACTGTAGGGCCTCATACTGAAACAATCTGAAAGATCTATCATTTGAGCTGCAGCAATGCAGGTATACATTATTTCTTTCATTTTGGGAAAAAAAAAAAAAAAGGCAGGGGGCAAATACTCCATCACTGAGATTTAATTTTTTTTCCCCACAGTTAAAGTTGCAACATCCTAAGTCAATATCAGGACACCAAATGGAATTATAACACTCCAGAGACCTGGCGTCATGGCCCAGGTGAAACCTGAATCCACACTGCCAGTATGAGCTCTACAAGGCAGCACTGTGATGTCTCAGAACCCAAGAGCTGCTTCCCTAGGTTAGGGGGCACAGCAAGATCAGGACATGCTGGGGAGTGGGCTACCCTGTGCTGCACTTCAGAAGTTTCATGGTGTTGCCTACATTAGCATAGGGAAATGTGATTAAAATTAAGGAAGGTGGAATAGCTAGCAGGGAATTGGAGAACTAATAATAAATGTCTTCTACTAAATATAACTTTTTTTTTTTAACCTACTCTGGTGAATATTATGTGGTATAACAAGATGTCTGCGGGATAGGAGGAACTGCTGGTGACAGGTTGTAACTGTGCATATAAACATTCATGCTCATGTGTCAAGGCAGGGAGATAATTGTCACTTAAATCTACTGGAAAAAATCATTAATTATATTTAACTAAATCTTTGAAAATAAAGTTGGTTTTAAACCTTTTAAAGATAATGTTAACTTTATAAATATTTTTTCTTTAAAGATTTAAAAATAATTATTTTTTGTTCTGCTTCCTCCCTTTCCTCTCTGCTTCCCCTGCATTATCTCCTGCTGCTTCTCCTTCAGTTCAAGAAAAGATCTTGCAAGGAAGATGAGATAATGGTGCCTGTCTTAGGTTTCTACCAGGGAGTAATTTAAGAATAGCACAATTATGCCACTCAGATAAGCACAACCTCATAAGAGCAACACCACGTATCCTTTTTAAGGCATTACAGAGAACCTATAGCTTGTTAGTTTGGAAAATAGTAGACAAAGATGAACTGGTGACCATAATTTAACTAAGGCTAATATTAAAGTCTTTATAAATTAACTTCCAGAATAGAGCACAACAGAGCAATAGAATCAAATTAATAGTGATATACTATGCTGCAATTTCATGTGGTCCATTTACATTTAAATGGAAAACTGGAAATAGGTATTCTAAAGGATGCAATTAGATAAATTGCAAACACACACATTTTTTGTCTAAGGATTTCCTTTTGACAGCAAATTCTTTTCCTGCTTGAAAAAAAAACAATACAAAGGAAACAACACAAAGTTACTCTGGCAAAAGGGTCTAGCAGATATTTCAGAGCTTGGTGATGATCAGTCAAGATTAAAAAGTAACTTTTGGGTATGAGATAAGTAACTATGCACACAAGAGTCAAATGAGCAGGTTTTTTTCTTTTTCTTTTTTTTTTTTTTTTTAACCTACTTATTAAGAATGACTGGTTTAGCACCTTGGACATGTGAAGTGCAACAGTGAAACACACTGTCCATCCCTAACAGAAATCATCAAGTACTCATATAGAAAAATTGGTGTGAAACATGAAGGATTTGTTTTCCACATGAGCAAAGGAAAGAGTTTGTATCACTCTAAGTTCCTCGTCAAGGTTTTCCACCTCTAGAAACCAAAATATTTTGCAGTGGTAGTTTGTTGATGCCATTCCCATTTCACAAGTGGGAAAAAAGAAGTAAATCATTACTCTAACAAACAGCACAGAAGCATGTCTTGCACTTTGAACATCAGTTCTGATTAAAATGAAAAATCCTTAAAATTAAAAATGCCTAAATCTGTACTAGACCCACATAAGCAAATTCTTACACTTACAACTTGTTCTTTCTTTCAGAAAATTAGTTAACATATGGTAACAAAGTATGATTACAGTTCCAGTTCAAATGCACTTTCAGAAAAACGTTTCAAGACTAACTCTTCAGTCACTGAGTTTACATGTTGAACTTGCCAACACCAGCAGCATATGTACTCTTCACCCAGTTACAGGTATCAAAAGCGGCTCTAGACCCAAATATTTACCAGGGCCATCCATATAACTATCAGTCATATCCTTTGATTCCATGTGTCGTGAAATGGAGTGGTTTGGATGGCTTAAAGAATCACCTCTAATGGTACTAGCAAAAAATCATTTAATAGGAATGTATATAAATGCACAACTTCACAGAATTCGATGACAATGTTCACTCTATTGCTTAATACATGGATGAAGTGTACACATGAAAATTAAGTTAGAATCAGACTAAAATTATGTATACAGAGACCAAAGATGCAATAGGGTAAAAGAGAAACATACAAAGGAAAATTGAGTTAGAACTGATTTCTCATGATTGGTACAGAGATTGGGAATGTAAAAAGGTAGGGGAGACCCTCTTGTTGTGTCACAAGATTCAGAGAAGACCCCCTTGCTTTCTACACTCCTGATGGAGCTTAGGTGCGGCTGGATCCGATCCTAGTCCCAGACTTGGTCAATGGTTTATATCTAAAGGGATTATGAGTATAAGAGCAGCCTGAGATTCATTCACAGTTGAATGAAGTTCATGACAGTGATTTATGTATAGATTTGAAAAGCAATATTTGTAATATACTTGCTATAGAATATTCAGGTTAGTATACATACGTGTACAAAGATGCTAAGAGATATACATATAAGCAAGTAGAAGAGGTATACCTGTTAAAAATACCCCTCGAGTTCAGTGAAACTATTTACATCAAATGCTTCAGCATTTTTCTCAATGGGCGAAGGGCTGAGTCTTAAGGGAGCGAAGGGTATCAGCCCTAGTCTTGTCAGCTTTTGGCGACAGACCTCCAATCTTCACAAACTGAAGAGTCTGTGAGCTCTAAAAGGCGTCCCACTTGGAGGGAGATGCTGATCGCAGCCCGTTGTGGTCCAGGAGAGCTCAAAGGGTGTCACTTAATACCACCGTTTATAGGTTTGGGAGGTGATTGGCTTTAGTCATCACCAAATTACTGGGATTCCAATAGCGCTGGTACTGTTACACATGAGTTATGATTCAGATAAGGAAGGCCCCAGGACTGTCAGAGAATGACTTAAGAGTCAGATACAGGGTTCTTCATGGTGGTTAGGAGAGGACTGAGATATGTCCTAAGGTTGTCATGAAATGACTAATTATCCTTACTCCCTTCCTCAGTCTCCGCTGGGCAACAGGAGTCCTTGGTACAGTCAGTGCAGCTCCCTGTCTTAGCTATCCAAGTTCCTGGTACGGTCAAGGGACACTTAACCACCCAACTCATTACACTTGTGCTAAGGCCTAGTAAGACTTCCTGAGTTTATAGATCAGCCTGGAGAGGGGGAAGAAATGCACCACCAAGAAGCCTGACTATCAGTTAGTTTCCAAACCATGTTGGCAGATTTGGTGTCATATCATTAGAACAGGCAGGACCTACACTTATTTTCAATAGCTCTTGCTCAGTGATTCTCAGCGAGTCACCCCCTAAGACAGCTGTTTTTATGTGTCATTCTCAAGAATTTCCTTGGGAGAATGGCATATGCTCTTCCAAAAAGTAGAGAAACCCTTCTTTATTCAGAGGTGTAAATGTAACATGTTTAAGAGGGGGACACTCATGCCTATTTATTCATTCCATCTAACCTGAGTGAAACCAGGATTTTGGCAGACCAGAGACAAGTAAAAATTCAGGCTGTCTTACATTGCTTTGCATACCAGGTATAGTATAAGATTCCTGTCTCTAGTTGCCTCAGACTTTCTAATTAATCAGTCTTCCTCTGTCGGGCTTTCTTGTCAATCTCATTTTTTGCCAGCTGAAGCAAAACCTCACACATTAAATGTGGTTAGCAGACTGCCCTTTGCTGAAGAAAAGTCCTAAGTCAATAAGCACCTTATTTTTATGCTATAGGAAACCTAAGAAGACACCCTCTTAGTTTATGTTGAGTGATTTTATACGTATGGCTGTATTTAATAAAATGAACATCTCTTCCACATACTAGATGTTTTACAGCAGAGTGGTATGCAGACCTGCCCTTCATGGCCTTTAGACTGAGATGAAAAGCTTGGTAACTGGACTTTCATATCACACATGTAATTATGAGAACCAGTTCTCCACTGTATTTTTAGTATAGGATTTAGTCATATATATGTGTGTGTACATTTCTATATTTATGTAAATATAGAAATTAAATTTTTCAATATATATAACATTTTTATATATCAGCTGACCTGTATCTTCCAGTTGCTTTGCTATGTCAATTATTTACAAAATTTCAAATGAAAATATTTTTGTAAGATACATTTTTTGAGTAAAACATTAATTGAAACCATGACCCTGGAAGCTCATATTATTTGACTCTATTCTTAATAGTGCATTTAACAGAATGCAGTATTTTTCTTGCATCTTAAATTAATCTCAAGTATATGCTAACATTTTCAACTGCTAGAGAAAACCTTCATTATGTAAGCCTATGAAAGAAAGAACCTAAAGAAATAAAATACTTTTTTTTATTTTCTGGCGGAAACCATTGCCTTTTAAGAGTCATAAAGTTTAGTTTGGAAAGAATCTCTGGAGGTCAACTTCTCTTATATTCTGCACAAGGCAGGGCAGGCTTGGATGGTTGCATTATGCCCCATGTTTCTGTGTGGGTCGAAGCCTCTAGCATGCCAGAGGCAGCCAATGCAGCCAGTGCAGGGCAGCTACTACGGCATGTTACCACCCTCCTGGTGCCAAAGCTAGCAGTCATGTGCAGTCTTAAGTGATGCCTCTGGGCTCCTTTGTACACCATTTAGTTCCTTTGCTCCTCCAGTTTGAAGATCTCCTGATCACTGGCAATCCCTTCATGTTAGTAAAGTAGGAAGCCAAAAATGAGCCTGCTCTATCTCCTCTACGCACCATGAGATCAGTTGCTTAGAAGGCAACTTCTCATACTGCCTTTTGGTTCCCAGCTGTGGCTCACTCATCCTGTGAATTCTGTGTCAATTCCGTGCTCCTTCCACCCACATGTTTCAGATTTAAAAAAAACACCAACTTGCTCTGAGCATGGGTTTGGACTAGGGGACCTCTGGAGGTCCCTTGTAATCTACATTATTCTGACTTTATAAATTAAAAAAAATATTTTTCTTATTTGTATACCATGAACAGAGGACAGAAGGATCTGTAGCAAAAAAGGTTCCAGTGATGGTATCATTTTCTTGTTTGAAGAAACACATAAAACTGACAGTGACAAATGTTTCATTGCAGAATTTTTGAACTCAAACAGCATCTATTATGACACAGGTTTGTTGTAAAACTAAAATAAAATCTTTGTTGTTATAAGATTTTAGGCTATTCCTGTCATGTTTTCTGCCTTGGTGGTAAGTGCAGGTTTTGTTGTGGGTTTCTTTAATGTACATATTGGTTTATTAGGGGAACCATTATCAATAATTTCATTCTTTTCAGATGTGAAGCAACACATGAAACATTATGACTTACTGTTATTGACATTTTCCAATGAGGATTTGAATCTGATTTAACTAAAGTCCAGATTTTCATGTCCGAAAATTCTGTGGATTGGGACATGAAAAGGAAAAGCTTACTTTCAAAACAGCCCTAGGCACAGAACTTGTGATCAGCTTTTCAGCTCCAAACCCCTTTCCCTTTTGTCTTCCACCCTACTTTTATGAAATAATACAGCAAATAACATTAAGAACATTATTCTTCTCCTAGGTATAGAGGTCTTCCTCTTCTGTAAGTGTATCTGATCACCGAAGTGAAAAACAGTGGGCACAGCTGATGTGAGAAAAGAAACAAAAAGGACAGTAACAGCTGACTATAGGTAGATAGATGGGTAGATAGGTAGATAGATAGATAGATAGACAGACAGATAGACAGATAGATATCTGGTTCATTTAGAATGGGAAAGATATTTTCAGATAACTTATTTTGTCTCCTTTTGGACAGACTTTTCCACTAGATGGATGTGAATAACTTCTGTGACATTTTTGTTGCTGGGCAACAGTCTGGGAGGTATAAAAAGATGAGCCAATAAAAGCAAAGTTATACTAAAAGCCAAACCAAAATTTGCATATTCCTTGTATAGTTCTTAAAAAATACAGTGTAATTATGCAAATTTTCTTCATTCTGTTAGTTAAAATGTTTGTCAACCAATCAGAGTTAATGTGAGGAAAACAATATGTACATACGGCATTTTTGTAAAGCATGATTATTTCAATCAGAGTGCAGGGATCCCCTTTGTACAGCTCTGGAAATTATACTTCAGCTGTTTTCTCCTTGCAGCACGGACGTATGCTTGTGCCTGCTAGAGGGGTAAGTCATTCCTCAGACTTAGCATCACATGATACAAGGCCCAACATAACACATTCATTAAAATCTGCACTCCTCAGAAACATCTTGTAATACAAGCCATAAGCTGTAACGGAACTACCACCTTATTTGGCTTCATTGCCTCTGTAGAGATGATGCATCCTAACCTTGCTCACATGGCTTGATCTGCATCAGGTGAACTTACTGTAAATGAAGACAGTACTTCTAAGCAAGTCTTAGGATATGGTACTTATTATGGGAGTAGGTTACAGGCATTGAAAGAAAATCTGCTACCCTGGTCAAGCAGAAAAGCTGGATCCCTTTCAAGTGATTTAGACTGTCTTCTGTAGTGATCACCAGCCCTACATTTGAAATGCAGACCAGCAGCTGAACACAGCTCTGCAAGATACAACTTGTGTAAGCATGCCTTCTTGTCACCATTGAACAACAGGTATATCCCTTCCACTAACAGTGCCAGTGAATCTCTTCTCAAGCTTTTTTCCCTCAAATGATATTTGAAAAGCTGCATCCATGTCATCTTTAGGAGATCTTACCCAGTTTTGCCATAACAGATTTCCCCTACTAAAAAGTTTTTCACTGTACAGAATTAAAACCCGACTGTTATTAAAACAAAAGATTTAATCAGGCACCTCTTTTCCTAGCATTAGAAAAGATTATTGATTCCTATCATTTTCTATTTGGGATGTTACTTTGTTGAATTGTGTGCATGTAGTCTGTATCATTTATTTTTCGCTGGCAGAAAATGAATTGAGCTTTCACTAACTGAACACATTTGGGCTAATGTGAAACTTCCTGCTTTCAGAGTAGGTATATTGGATAATATGTTATATATTTAGTATATATTTCTTAATCACTCCCATCCTTCTCTTTCTACTATCCTTTAAGACAATGTTAAAAAAAAAAAAAAAGCATACTGTGGTATTTTACCTTTCCTCCACAGAATATCCCTTACTGACACAATTGTTTCATGAGATTTTAAAAACAGTACCAAATCACAGTAACCAATTTCTTTTTTCTACTTTCCTTATACAATTTCTCTTCTCAGTCAATGCATGTCTGCTGCCATTTCGGTCATACCAGAAAACATCCATAATTTAGAATGCTTGGGCTTTGCGCAATGGCATTAATATAGACATATAGAGAGTATCTCTACAAGATAAAATGATGAAGTTCAGACAAAAGTAGAACAACAACTGGCAACTGCACCTCCTAAAGGAAGTGAAGAGAAGATTATGTTTGCCAGAGTACAATCTTTGGGCAACGTTATTGATAAAAGGAGAAACTTTTAATATGTTATACTGCAGTGCTGCCTAGGCATGCACACTGTGAAGACAAAATCACCAGGAAGACTAATTTGAACCAGGCACTGAAGCTGTTTCTGTGACTGAAGGCAGTGCACAAAAATGAAAGAACGAGTAAACCTGTGAGATGTGACTTGGAAATCTGGGTTTGCTTCTTGGGTCAGACATAGAGTGCTTGCATTCCAGTACTCAGAATTTAGCAGGGAAATGGTTTTCAAATGCAAAAGAGTTGGAGTGCAAAGTGTAAATTAAAGTTCAGTACTGTCCTGAAAGGTGGCCAAGAAGCCTCGATGAGCATAGATATTATCCAGTACTTAACACTTTGCATAAATTTTCTTCATCTTAATAGCAGTGATTTTCTGGTATAGAGATTTTAAAAACAAGTGAGTAGATTATTTTGATCACTAACTCAAAGTGTTAATTAAATTGACTGCATGTATAATAAATAAACAAATAGCCCAATGTTCATAAAAATTTTATGTCTAAATTTAAGGACATTTTGGAATTCAGACTGCAGTTTCATTTCATCCATTGCTGCTTAGATGAGGAAGTTGCAAAAACTACCTCATTAGCAAGATCCCAGAATTATATATCATGCCTCACTGGTTCTTGCAGCTCTTTTGTGGTATAAGTCGTTATACTTATTTTAGGCATGTACAACACTGCCAGTGGCTGGTCCTACAGTATTTTCATCTGTTGTCTGGGATCCCCTCATTCAGTTATACAAATTCCCTGTTCATTAAGAAACAGCAGCCAATACCTTGATTGCTTAGTTGGAGGAGATCAACCTTGGAAAACTACCTGGTAAGAGAACTGAAAAAGGAAATAGTGAAATGTCAGCTTGCTCTTTGATCTGTGGTCTCAGATCTGTTTTAAATTGTCAGCAACACAGCCAAGGTAGGATGGGTGTTATAGCATATGGCTGGAACATGTTATCAAACCCATTGAATCACACATTTACATGATTCTGTGAACTTCAGTGGCAGCATGGTTATACTTGAGGAAATAAAATACACAAATGGGTTCATAGAAGGTGGCACATGTCTATGGATAGAGGATTTGACATTAAGCTGTATTGTATTAAAAAGGTATTTTGGTGGCAGTCTGACCAAGCACATGTGATATAATGTGGAAATATTATACACTGTATTGCTGATGGTAGAATCTGAAAATAAAGAATCAAGCAGACTTTAACAGCAGTCAAGGTCCAGATCACTTTAGGAAATGTCTCAAGTAGAGCCAGATTTGGAGAAAGAGGGTGGGGACCTCTGTTTTTTAGGGGACAAGGTATCCTTCCCTCTTACATTTTATGATTCCTAAATCAACCAAAGGTTTTGGAGTCCTACTGCTGTGAAAGTGTATGATAAGATGCGTGCATCCAAACACTCGACATGTCTGGATATAGATCTAGTTATGAATCAACATTTTATTATAAGACTACCATTCAGTCCAGTTACTTTAACATGTATCACCTTTTCAATCATGTCACTGCCGAGCATTTTCACTTGTTCCCAGCTTACTATTAGGATACTTACCCAGAATGACAGACTTTGGATTAGCTTCTGAGATAAATACACAGTGTAACTACTAAAACATCTCACAAGATGTTAGGTAGGTGGGTTTTGTCTTTTAAAAGTTGAGATAAAATAGCATGCAGCACAAATGATATATTGCTTGATGGAAATTTTCAAAATCTAGCAGTAAAACAGCTGTCAGATTCTGGTTTAAGCTGCAGGGTTTATTCTCTTGCTCTAGAGACTTAAGGTCCTACATAACTTTTATCTCATCTCATGTCAATCTAGTATGAGCTAGACTCCAGTAATTTTAGTGGCAAATTCTCTTAGCTTGTAAGTATTTTTCAGTGTTTGTGTGTTAGTCCATTTGTAGGGTTGTGCTTAATATGCACCATAATAAACTTCAGTTTATATATCTTTTAGTCATGCTGGGAATGTATAAATAGGCAAAGGAAGCATAACTCACTGAAAACCACATTCTGCTTAATGTCAGCAACTGCTTACTAGGCTCCTTTATGAGCTTACTTAAATCATGTATTGCAAGGTACAACAGAATTTTTCTGTGAGCTAAGTGGAACTGTCTAATTACTCTTCCTAAGTGAGTGCAACAGAACTTGGCATTCTTCAGAGTACTTTCTCTTTCCAGTATTTGCATTAGAGTTGCCATGGGCAGCAGTGTATGTTTGCTACCAGTAGTTAATCATCTTAATTTTTTTAAGCCTCCCCTTAAACAGCAGCTGATTCTATACAAGTAACTCTACTCTCAATCAGTTAAAATTTAAGGGCAAGCTACCAGGCAGTTTTAAAACAGAAAATAAAACACTTTGTTGTACTTTCTCCTTAACTGTAAATACTTCTGCTGCCTTGCATTTTAATTGGCCCATTTTCCTAAATATCTCCTGTTGATTGTAATCACTCATCTTAATTTTTCCTGTATGTATAGAATAAGAAGAGAAGAATTTAAACTGTAGATGCTCCTCCCCATTGTTTTACGACACCTTGTAGAAAGTTTGGAAAGCTTCTCAAAAAGACACATATAGGCTGTACAACCTCTTTCCCCCCACTTTTCTCATCTTACATATGCATGTTATGTATATATGTGTGTATATATACCTATACACTCCAGTCTACTTTATAAGTCCATCAAAAAGTAAATGTTTAGATAACATAAGCTAGTCCTTAAATACCATAAATAAGTCTGTTCTATGTAAATGAAGCCCATTAGTTGTAATGGCCTTAGTGTTTTACACTGTCTGAAATACTGTCCATCATTTAAGCAGCAAATTTATTTATAAGAAATGAGAAATGGGATTTTTTTCATGAAATTTGAGAATGACATAAAAGCATGTAATTTTTTGACTAAATGTTTTTCAAAATATTTTAAAACGTGATCTTTTTCAGAGTTTGTTTTTATTTATTAAAGGAAAAAAGAGGACATGATGTTTCTAACAATTTTTATTTTCTAATACATTTTACTTTTTAATTATTTGTGCTTTACCTTTTCCGTACTAATATTTAGGAGAAAAAAACTCCAACTGTTAGACAAAGGGATCCCCAGAGGATGTAAATAGAAAGAAGGGAAAAGAAAGACTCACATAGTCTTTTGGAAAAATATTGTTTCAAAATTTCCCTTCAAAAATAAATCCTCTTTCAAAAAGGTGAAAGTTTTCACTTTTGCGTCATGAAAACTGTTTTTCCATCTTCAATCAACAGTATTTAACATGTTCACAAAAATCAGTACTGTAATCCTGCACTGACAAGAAGCTGTGAGGATATTCTTTTTTATCAGTTTTAATGCTGTATTATACTGCACATTTTTACTTTAAAAAGTCTTTAAAGAATATGCTTAAATCTAAGCTTCTGGTTTCAGTTACAGCAATGAAGCAGCATTTATTGATATTATAGCAGTATTTACCAAGGCACACGAACAGTGGCATGATGTCAGCGAACACTTCACTCCTAGAACTGAAATAAGTAACAATGCCTTACGCGCTTAAATTTAGGCATGTGCTTTAGTCAGAAAGCCCAGTGCCTGAGGATCATCTCTTGGTCCCCTCTGCTTGCTGCCTGCCCAATGTAAACCTGTAACCCTGTAGCACAGCATTGTCATTGCTAGTAATGGGCCATAAGCACTGTACTGAGTTTGCAAGGCCTTGGGACTGAGGTTTGTCAATCCTGCTCTATATTAACTTTTCTTGACCTGCCTGCAGCTTCACTTTTCTTGGTTTAGCTGTTTCAGCAGTTTCTCTAATTGACCAGGTGTCCATGGCTAGATGGGTTTACTTTTGTTTATATTTGTGTGATACAAGCACAGTTTTAAATAGATAGCAGCAACAAGCAGTTACTCTGCACAGAGCAAGATATTTAGGACTCACACAAAGACACAGTGTAGGGAGACACAGCCGTGGAACAACAGCAGAGACCTTGTCAAGTGGAGCACAGGATGCTGCGCAGAGGTGCACAGATGTGGGATGGTCAGAGATGGAACACAGGGTGGCCCTGGAGGCCCCACAGCTATACACAGCTCACCCATGGTCCCTTACAGAAATGCAGACCTGGACAAAATGGGGTTTAGGGGTGACAAAGATAACACAGGAAAAGTATTTAACATATGTAAAAGGCACCATACACAGTAAATCTGGAGGTAACATAGAACTGCAGACCAGTGAAGAAGCAGAAAGGTGTAAAGTGTTAACTGCATGATTTTCCTTTCTTTTTTTTCTGTAACAATTAGATCTAGACTCATAATTCTTGAATCACACTATTAAGATATCAGTCATACTAACAAAAAATTATTGGCATTATATACCTATTTTTAGATATATAATGTATGTTTCTTCCTTGTATATAAACAAGATTTTGAGCATAACAACAATGAAGTATTGGACTGTTTGTAGGAAATCTTGGTATTACCAGAACAAAAATTAGTGCTTTGCTGGACTGCAGG
Organism: Haliaeetus albicilla; assembly: GCF_947461875.1. NCBI lineage: Eukaryota > Metazoa > Chordata > Aves > Accipitriformes > Accipitridae > Haliaeetus > Haliaeetus albicilla. The sequence goes on from NC_091488.1 coordinate 21,225,353, forward strand.
CAGCACATTCTATACAGCAGAATTGTGTCTTTAGAAGATAAATAACCTCAGGGCTATGTCAGCAAGCAAAATTCCTATTGATCTGTCATTTTGCTTGAGTGAAGATAACACTAAAAAGAAGCAAAGCTCTCAGACCAAATTTGCATTACAAACTTCTGCTGGAATAGTTAGTTGATCGAAGTATATGATGAAGTATGATTAACTACCAAATTAATTATGCTAGGGAAAAAAATACTTATATAGGGTATACAGGAACAACTTTTTAACTTTTTTTTTAATTTTTAAAGACAGGATTCCAGCTAAGTGCTTTTCACATAGAGAAACATCTGTGTACTGGATCCTGAAGATGATTTATCTTCTCCCTAGACCCTCCTGAGTGACAGGCTTCTCTACTTACCCTGTCAAAAAGTTCCCAACCATCAAACTACTCTCTTCTGGTACCTGTAATAGTATTAGGTCGCTCCACCCTCCTCAGAGTCTGCAAAACACCTTATCTCCTGCTTCTCTAAATGTGAGAAATATGGGTATTTGTTAAGCCTTTGGTACATCAACAACATTGTTCCTTTTCAGGTTCTAGTTTCCATCTTCCACAGTTTTTTACTTTTTGCATGTTTTTTGTTTGCCTCTCTTGCCTCATATTTATTCTATTCCCAGTTCATTGTCGTATTTCTTTTTTTCTGATCTTCAGGATTAAACCTTTTCCTACTCCACCACTATTGTTAGTACTGCTTTTTTTTTTTTTTTTTTTTCTATTGGCAGATGTCTACGCTTCTGGAGTTGCCCAGAACTAAAGTGTTATTCCAGAAAATCTGACAGGATTGCAACCTAAGCTTTTTCTTGACTCACGGATTATCAAGGCAGATCAAATTAACTGGCTTTTGGAAAGCCTGTTCATGAAATCATAGAATTATACAATCATTTAGGTTGGAAAAGACCTTTAAGATCAAGTCCAACCACAAACCTAACACTGCCAAGACTACCACTAAACCATGTCCCTAAGTGCCACATCTACGCCTCTTTTAAATACCTCCAGGGATGGGGACTCAACCACTTCCCTGGGCAGCCTGTTCCAATGCTTCACAACCCCTTCAGTGAAGAAATTTTTCCTAATATCCAATCTAAACCTCCTCTGGCGCAACTTGAGGCTGTTTCCTCTCATCCTATCACTTGTTTCTTGAGAGAAGAGACTGACACCCACCTCCTTTCAAGTAGTTGTAGAGAGCAATAAGGTCTCCCCTGAGCCTTCTTTTCTCCAGACTAAACAACCCCAGTTCTCTCAGCCACTCCTCATAAGACTTGTGCTCCAGACCCTTCACCAGCTTTGTTGCCCTTCCCTGGACACGCTCCAGCACCTCAATGTCTGTGTTGTAGTAAGAGGCCCTTGAACACAGTATTCAAGTGAGGACTCACCATCAATACAGCCTGTCCAGATCTCTCTGTAGAGCCTTTCTACTAATGATTAACTATATCAAATATTCAGATGGCAAATAAAGGAGATCATATCTTGTAACTATGTAATATATTAGATGCATAATCTATTAAAGCCCATGGGATACTGTTCTTTCCTCACACCCCTTAATTTTAATAAAGCTTACATTGGTCTAAATAAGAGGAATAAGGATCTTGTAGCAAACACATGTTCACCTTGAGGGTGTTGTGAGGGCACAACTGGCCTTTATTGCCATGAGTGACCCTCCCTGGGACCCAGACCCACACCCCTGCCCATGGGCCCAGGAGCCCAATTCAAGCTCAAGACCTTCAGGCCTGGCTTCTTGCAGGTTGGTTTCTAGTGGGTAGATGTCAGACCCAAGTTTTAGCCATGTCCCCAGCCCCTGGTCTCCCCCAGTCAGGCCCCTGTCCTGGTCTGTCCCCTTGCAGTGCCTGGGGCTGCTGAGGGGCCCACTGCCTCCCACGGTTCTTCCTGCCATGGTCAGGGGTCAGAGGGTGAGGCCAGGGCCCTCCCTGTGCCCAGGTCAACCCTGCCCATGCAGGGGTCAGACCCATCCCGCCATGCTCCCTGGCAGGTGTTTCTGGTCAGGCCATCTGTTAACAGGAAACACCATGTTCTCCTTTTCTTGTGGTCCTGCCTGCTCAGTTACACCTGTCTTTTTTCCTCCTCTTGTCTTTGATCAGATTAAATGGCCATGTGTTGGAAAACTGTACTCTTGAAAGTGAATTCTAGTATTGCTCTTAAAATGCTTGGAGAGTATGTGGATCTCCAGCTGAAATCAAGATAGGGCATAGCTCAGTTTTTTCTGCTGTTCACCTCGCAAATTAATATTTTATAAAGGGTATTTTTAGTGAAGCAAAACTCTAGTTATGGAGGAGATCATAACATCGTAGTGCTTTTTTTTAATAAAAAATGAAGGAAAGTTTAAGTTACATAGCCTGTATTGCTTCCTAACATATTCATAATATAAACCAGATCTTTTAAACATGTGATATAAATTAAATGTTGATCTAATGTTTATAAATATTATTTCTGGAATGGATCAACATTTACTTTGGTTTTAATTACTGAAAAACCAAATATTAACTGGAATATGTTAATCTGGGCTTGCTTCCAGGACCTGTGACTTTAAACTCTCAGACTTTTGAAACCTATTGCAAGGTTTTCTGTACTGTTTGTGCTGTACAAGCTCTTCTCCATGAGGTTTAAAATGCAATGAGATATTTTAAGATCCAGAACAAGAGGAGAGAGGAACTTATAATGCAAACCTGCATAGGAGCAAGTAAGCATCTACTTATGTGTGATGAAACAAGGAGCCCCAGAGGTAAACACATTTTCATATAAACTTCGTAGCCCAAGTACTCCAAGAGTTCCTCAATTTAGGGCATCTCTGCCAGCAAACTTTCAGGATTTTTTTGTCCACACAAAATCCACAGCTTTTTTCTTGGTTTTGCTGTGTAGTTTGTTAGAGGGGGAAGAGGCTGTCATGATTTAGAAGACAGATGGTGTTTTTAATCCATGTAAAAATCTTTCCAAATTACCTGAATTTTATCACTTCCAAAACTGTAGGTCTGGACAATTCTAGGAAACCACTTTATTCCTGAACATTCACTTACATTGTTGTACCTTTGCAAAATTGTGAGAAGGCTAGAAATTACCTTCCTCTACCACAAGGTATCAATCTCAGCTACGGAAAAAGCCTCCCACTGAGCAGATACCTTGGTCACTCAATCTTAGTAAGATTGTTACATGTTTTTTTTAATTCCTTCCACATCAATAGAAAGCTTAAATGTTGGCGAGGAAGGATGTGTAATTCTAATTTTTATGCAAATCATTGCATAATTTCTTTGAAGTTAAGAGTTGCTAAGAAGATTAACCATGATGATAAAAGGTCCTGCTAATGATGAAAGAAGCAAGGTAATATCCTGTTATGAGGTTTCACCATTTCAGACTCATCTGATGCTTAAGTACTGAACAAACTAAACTAATTTGAAGATAATTGTGTACTGTGTCTTGGGTGTAGATTTGGGAGATGGTAAACATACTAGGATTTGGAGAACTTCTACACGAGCTGGCTCTGGAATTGGTAATTCTCCTGCTTGCTGGCCAGAATCACTGGGATGGCAAAACGGCACCTGCCATAAGAAGAAATGTGATCTAGTGCTAATTAAATCATGAATGAAACATGCTATTATAAGCCTATCTAGCTATAAAATAAAAATATCACAGCAGTATTCTCTTCTTCTCTCTTCTGTCATACCACCATATTATCAACAGCCAATTACTTCCAAATAGAGACAACATAAAGTATTATCCCAAAAAACAACAGATAAACACTCAAGATTTATCTGTTATTTCTGTCACAGCTGAATACTTTTTTCCTGCCATTAATACGTTCTGTGAATTTGTCAATGAGTGTTCTCTTTATTGGTGATTCTGTCACTTTTGCTTACAAAGGACTACCCGTCATTTTCTCAAAGAAAAGAGTTTTGGACATTAGGTTTTTTTCTTATAGATTTACTGGCTAAGGATGGACTTTGAAGAACACATGGCTTAAAAAGTTTCACAATTGTCTCTTGTTTTAGATAAATTTAGAAATTAAGTAAAACCCAATTGCTCAATCATACAAGATGTCTGAAAGGAGAATAAATTATATTTATTGCCTAGTTTCATTTTTTTGCCCATCTGTATACAAGATACAAGAGCTCCGTGGGCAAAAATTAATCGTGATTTCACCTAACAGTGCAGATAATTCAAATGCCACTGAATAACCCCTTGAAAGACTGTCCTCTATCAAAAACCTGACTCTTTTCCTGCCTTTCCCCAGATGTAGCTAACTAAAGCAATAATACATGCACAGAACTAATTTATATATATAAATTAAGTATTGCTCGTGATCACTTTCCATAATCATTGGAAAATATAATTAACATCTGAAAGTGGAATAAAACTACAAATGGTCTATTTTTATGCTATCCTTTGTTATTCCTATAAAAACCTTTCAAAATGATCTTGTGTGTGTGTATTGGTTTTGTGTGGCAAGGTTTTGGTAGTGGGGGGGGTTACAGGGGTGGCTTCTGTAAGAACCTGCTGGAAGCTTCCCCTGTGTTCAAGAGAGCCAATACCAGCCGGCTCTAAGATGGACCCACCACAGGCCAAGGCCGAGCCCATCAGCGATAGTGGTAACGCCTCTGTGATAACACTTTTAAGAAGGAAAAATGTTGGGACGGGGAGAAACGGCCGCCGGAGGGAGGAGTGAGAACATGTAAGAGAAACAACCCTGTGGACACCAAGGTCAGTGAAGAAGGAGGGGGAGGAGATGCTCCAGGCGCCGGAGCAGAGATTCCCCTGCAGCCCGTGGTGAAGACCCTGGTGAGGCAGGCTGTCCCCCTGCAGTCCAGGGAGGTCCACGGTGGAGCAGATATCCACCTGCAGCCCGTGGAGGACCCCACGCCGGAGCAGGTGAGTTCCCAAAGGAGGCTGTGACCCTGTGGGAACCCCGTGCTGGAGCAGGCCCCTGGCAGGACCTGCGGATCTGTGGAGAGAGGAGCCCATGGAGCAGGTTTTCTGGCAGGACTTGTGACCCCATGGGGGACCCACGCTGGAGCAGTGTGCTCCTGAAGGACTGCAGCCTGTGGAAAGGACCCATGCTGGAGCAGTTCGTGAAGAACTGCAGCCTGTGGGAATGGTCCACATTGGAGAAGTTCGTGGAGGACTGTCTCCCGTGGGTGGGACCCCACACTGGAGCAGGGGAAGAGTGTGATGAGCCCTCCCCCTGAGAAGGATGAAGCAGCAGAAAATAACGTGTGATTAAATGACCGTAAACCCCATCCCCATCCCCCTGTGCCGCTGGGGGGGCTTGGTGGAGAAATCCGGGAGTGAAGTTGTGCCCGGGAAGAAGGGAGGGGTGGAGGGAAGGTGTTTTAAGATTTGGTTTTATTTCTCATTACCCTCCTCTGGTTGATTTGTAATAAATTGAGTTAATCTTCCCCAAGCTGAGTCTGTTTTGCCCATGACGGTAATTGGTGAATGATCTCTCCTGTCCTTATGTCTACCCACAAGCTCTTTGTTATGTTTTTCTCTCCCCTGTCCAGCTGAGGAGGGGGGAGTGATAGAACGGCTTTGGTGGGCACCTGGCATCCAGCCAGGGTCAACCCATCACAGTGTGTAAGACATTACATCAGATACTGAGTTCGAGCAAAACCAATGTAATAACAAAACCAAACCAAACAAAAACCAACAGTGTCAAAATTCAACATCACATAGACTTTTGTTACTTATATGTAAACATAATTAATCATGCATATTCTTGAAGTAAAGCATATGTTACATTGCATTGCAGGTTGAAAAATTACTCATGCAAATTCCTTCTAGAAGAAAAGAAATTCCATTAATAATTGTATTATCTTTTTACATCTTCGTGGCTTACTTGTAACGACTGGACAGGGTGGGAGGGAAAGGTTTAGAAAGTAATGCCATCTACTTGGTGACCAGTAGCCCATACAACTCAAAAGAGATGTGAATGTGAAGAAAGAGGAGACATAACATTTGGAAGAAGTTGAAAAGGAAGATATTCACTCTTTTAAAAGAGGAAGGCTATTGTGAGAAAAGTATTGTTGGAGAATAATGAGGATGCATGCAACAGGAATTTGCTTATGAGCTGGAAGTGCCAGGTACTGTTTCACCTGCAGTTTTCTAAAACTGTGGGAGGGGGATTTCTTTCACTGAATGCTAGCAATCAAAATTAGACATCTGGTCTAAACTGGACCCAGCTTCTCCTGTAGCCAGTGAAAAAAGAAAATATCTCCACCAGAAATTTCATCCCGACTCCTCTGCCAAAGAGAGGTGTGCTAAGTAATTTTCCAGAAGAGGTCCCTACTCCACCTTGGCTAAGTAGAGTCTAAGTGGGTAACCTGGCCTCAACATCTCAATTTTGGATGACTAAAACTGATTGAGATGGCTTCTACTGGTAATGTTAAAGATATACTGAAAAAAATAAATTGAAGAAAAAAAACCTATGTTTAGTTAAAAATTCACTAATTTCTACGCAATAAAGCAAATACAAGTGAAAGGGTTTGAAGTCAAGGAATCATTGACCTGTGAGAGATCAGGAAGTCTGTACCCCTGTCCTAGGGCATGATAACTTAGATGATAACCTTCTTGCTAGGGTCTTTTCTAGTTTGTTCTTGAAGTTTTCTATGGGTGAAGACAACTTCACTTACTTCCATAGCAGAAAATTGTACATGGACATCCTGTCTTTATAGGACTTCCTTCTTGCAGAAGCCTTTTTAAGTCTTTGGAGATCTGTACCATATCCATTCTCAGTATTTGTTTCTTTTGACTGAAAGACCAAAGTAGGACATATTTAATTGATGACCAATCATTCTTTTTTCTCACTTCTGCAATATATCCGCTTGAAGCATAGCATCTGACCAATGTAGTCCAGGTAAGTGTAGGACACATTTGTCTATTTACAACCTTCCAATTGTTCCCCTCCTCAGCTTTTGACCTTTTTAGTCATCTACTGGTCGCTAACTGGACTAGATCATTCTCTTTTAGGACATCGTGGTGTTCTTAACTCACCCTCAGCTTGTGATTCAATGATGCACCCTGATGCCTTTAATGGATAGCTGCTACTTACAAAGTTCTTGATTGCCACATGATTTTGCCTGAGTGGCAGCACCTTGCCCTTTCCTCTGTTAAAGAACATCATGCATCTTTCATATCATATATCATCAATTTTTCAAGATCATTTTGAGTCCCAAATTCCCTCTCCTGTACTGAGAAATCTCTTTCAAAGTGTTGTAATTTGTGAGTTGAATAAGCACATGTCATCATTCTGGTTGTTAATAAAAATATTGAAAACAACAAAAGTCTGATTCTACTTGATAACCTTTAATTGATAATAGCAAACCACTGAGAATCATTTAGATTTCCAATGAGTTCACAGCCCAGTACATTATTTTCAGCTAGACCATGCTTTCTCGTTTGCACGTAAGAATGTCATGTGTCAAAAGCCTTACTAGCATGAAAAAAATGACATTTGCTACTTCTTCTCTATCCACAAGTCTTATTGCCATGTCAGAGAAGGACATTAAATTCATCTGACAGAGTTTTTTTCTTGACAAATCCATGTTAGCTGCTCCATACCTCTCAAAAGATATTTTTCCTACTCGGTCATTCAGCTTCCAGTTTCTTAACTGGAACTGGAACTGTCATGAGACCTCAGTTGTTTTCTAATTACCACAGAGTTTTGGGGACAGAAAAGGTCTGGATTGCTTATTTTTAAAAATAAAATAATATTCTCTTTTTTTTTCCTAGGCTTTTCAGCAGTTAGAAAAAGAATATATAAGCAAACTTTCAGCTTATATCTCTTAGTGTTTTATTTGACTACTGTCTGCAATGTACAGAGGGTTGAACTTTAAAACAACGTTTGGATTTTTTTTAATATTTCAATTTTTTTACACTTAACACTTAGCATTATCTATAAACACAATATATTTAATGTATGATTATAGTATGGGATATTCTGACATGAATAATGTGAGTAAAAAATATGAATTTGAGTTCTAGGGCAAAGCCATACATTTTCCATAGGTGTTATTATTTCCTTTAATTCCCAAATGCAGAAATAACAATCAGTTCTTAAAAAACAAAATAAAACTCCAAAACCAAATTCTAAATGATTGCCCATTCTAATACAATAATCAATGACTATCTACTTTTGAATTTTTTTTAAATGCTGTTGAAAAAGCTGACTATTTCATTGATAAATGGTCTTTATTCATAAAATAAAGATGATTAGTCTTTATTTATAAAATGAAAGTTAAAAGTATTTTGTCTTTTGTTCATGCTTCACTGAATATCTGCATGTTATAGCCTTCTGTTTATGGGAGGGTCACTGTTCCACACACTATGTAACGGTACAGCTCACACTGGACAAACTAAATATCTGATGGAAAAATAAATCCATAGTATTCAATAATCAGAGAGGAAAAAAATTTCCTGAGAGCAAGGCATCTGATATTAATTTTATTTGTAGTTTGCAACAAGACATGCTGAAATACAGAAGAGATTCAAGAACCTACTACAAAATGAAATTATGCGCTAAGGGGGTTTTCTCTTGTCCTTTGTTGAACATTTATGCTAGCAAACTTAAAGTTTTGCTGAAAAGTTTACCTGTGTATTACAATAATGTGAGAAAATTGCCTTTAAACAGATGGTTTGGTCATCTGTGAGTATGTTTAGATAAAGCAATCAGGTGGACTCTCTTTTTGAATGCAAACCAGTTGATCAAGAGGGAGTCAGAAAATCTCAGACATACTCTTATTGTGCCTATTAGCTGTCTAACATTTGGCAAGTGACATTTTTTTTTTTTTTTTTGCATTGCTTTCTTCATGCTGCCATCAAATAGAAGATGGGAACATAAGAACAGTCCAAAGATCCATCTGGTATTGTGTTCTACTGACAGTGGTCAAAAGCAGATGCCTAGGGAAGAATATAAAAACAGGGCAAGCATATGGTGATGCTTCCCCAAACACTCCTTTAACTGCCAATAATTTATGGCTTAAAGGTTTTTTTCTTCTCTCTGCCAAAGATATCACAAAGCATGGCTCTTGTTTCATAGCCACTTTCAGAAATCCTGATGAAGTCAAGTGAACAGCCTTAGGTTTTGTGCTTCTATATCCTTTTTGTCCTTACTTTTTTGTGAACAACATATAGTTTCATGAATCAGTTCCACAACTGCTTTCTAACCCCACTTATTAGGAAGCTGTAATCTCTTTATTAGCAGTGCCCAAGATGGATTTTGGATTTACAGATTTATCTTCCCTCTCTGACTCTAAACGCTACCTGCAGAAAGGCTCTGTTCCAGAATTTCTAGCCACTGATAGAATTGCAAAATTGAAATGCTGGGCTCCCAATAAATTGTAGTAAGCCATATTTTTTACAGATTGCAACTTACTTCATTAGGAAGTTGGACTGGTGCTCACACAGTGCCTGATATCCCTGTTGTAGATAAAACCTTACTTTTTACATAAGTTTGTAGTATTAATCATTCCAGTCAGGCAATTTGTATTCTTTAACCTTTCTTTTGTTTTTTTACCAGATGTGTTTTGAGCAATTTGGCTCTTCAGGTATAACCAAACAGATTTACAAAAAGCTAGAAAACTAAGATAAATTTCACTGCACATTATGAAAGTACCTTTGAGAATATTTTGACAACCAAAGGTATGGGCTAAATATGACGACAGTGTTCAGTTGCCATTATTAAAGTTTTTACAGTATGATAAGACATTGGCTGTCCTGCACTTTTTCACAATCATTTACTTTTTTCCTTGTCAATTTTGAGGCCACTTAATGTAGCAAAGTGCTTCAGCGGAGTTATGATAAACCTTCCCAGCTGATGATCTTCTGAGAAGAAAGAAGTCAAGAGCATGAAAAACCACCTACAGTTTAACAAAAGTTTGATACAGTTTTGTGTTTGTTTTTTTTTTTAAATGCCTTTGTTGGCTTTGTTATTGACAATTTATGTTCACCTCCAATCAAACATGCATCTAGGAAGAATTTTTTTTTTATTAAAATGTACAATATGACTTCAAACTTTTTGAAACGGCAGCAAATTACAGCATGCATTTTTGATTTCTGTATATTTGGGGAGCAATGTGACAAAATGAAGGAGTTGCTATTGGTTAAGGATAATTAGTTCTGGTGGGAGAATCAGTTAATATATAACTTTTTCAGAAGTCAGATTTAAGCTAACAGTGGCTAAAAGGTGAAGACAGAATGTAATTAATGTATAAATGCTCAAATTTTATTTCCATGTAAGCTATTAATAAAGCCTTTAGAATTAATTTCTTGTTGATTACATTCTCTTCTTTTTACAATCCAATTTAATGGCAGCTTTAGGCCTTTCAGACATGGATATTTGACATCTGAGTGTCAGGTAAATGCCAATGAAATCAATCTTCTATCTTTCCTATTAAAACTGTCTGATGTTGGCCGTTCATAGGCCTAATATTCAGTTAATAAATAAATAAAAACCCAACAGCTATAGAATTGTTGTAAACACAAGGCATTGCAGTAATACAAATAAGGACCCCTGAATAAATAAATTAAAAAAAATAAAACCAGACTTTAGAATAATTAACTAAAATGCATTTTTTGTGCTTTTCACATGCATTGGAAGAGTTAGGAATAATTTTAAAAGTATTTTTCTCTCTAACCTTGAGGACTGGAACTGCCAGTAAGTGGGGTTTTTTTGTGTAATGAAATGACTGGAGCACCTAAGTACAAATTAAGAGTGGTAGAATATGTGGAAAGCAAATGTTAACCATCCAAAAAAATACTGAACTGATTCATTTTCTGCACACAGTGTCTTTCTTCTTAAAAAAAAACTTTGAGAATGGGCAACTGGCATTGAATAAACAGATTGTAAAATTCATGTGTTACTTGCCTAGTTTGGATTTATAGGAAGTAGAGTCCTTTAAATGTACGAACTGCTTGGGCAGAGCTAGAAAATTATTTAAGAATGTGTTGGGGTTATTTTGAGAAAATAAGTGCTGAAACTGATCTTCTCGTCCTCTTCTCACTGACTTTAGAGGGATGCCCTTCCCTTAACTATTAATGTTCTAAATGAATCTTAACTTTATGAGTTTCTGTCCAGTGCAAGGACAAAGCAGGCAGTGACTCATAGGAAAATGTGACATGAGTCCAGCAGGGTCTGAGGAGGAATATGCTTATAGCATAGAGGAGATGAGCATGACAGTCAGCCTTGGGAATGTGTAGCTTGCTGCAAAATAAGTCTTCAAGTAGTTTGAATATTAGTAGCAAGTGGCAACCTAGACCTTTGTGACACACTAGCTAATTTGCATTTGGGTTTGTACTTAATACTTTGACATATACAAAAGTTGAAAGCAGAGAGAAAGTATAGAGAAGGTGGAAGCATGGAGAGGTAACCTGGGAGGAATACAGAGACAGTGTCTGAGCATACAAACAGGGGATTAGGAAAGACAAAACCCAGCTGGAATTGAATCTGTCAAGGGATGTCAAAGACAACATGAATGGCTTATGTAAGTACGCAGGTGATAAAAGCAAGACTAGGGAAAATGAGGGTACACAGCTGAATGAAGCAGGGGACCTGGTTACACAGAACATGGTAAAGGCTGAGGTACTGAACGGCTTCTTCACATCAGCCTTTACTAGCAAAACCAGCCTTCAGGAATCCCAAGCCTTAGAGACCAGGGGGAAAGTCTGGGGCAAGGAATACGTACCCTTGGTGGGAGAGGATCAGGTCACAGAATACTTAAGCAAACTGGACATACAGTAGTACAAGGGGCCTGATTGGATGAGTGCTGAGAGAGCTGGTTGATGTCATTGTGAGGTCATTCTTGATAATCTTTGAATGATCATGGCGACTGGGAGAGGCGCCTGAAGGCTGGAGGAAAGTAAATGTTACTCCTACCTTCAAAAAGGGCAGAAAAGAGGGCTTGGGGAACTACAGACCATTCAGCCTAACCTTGATACCTGGGAAGGTGATGAAGCAACTACTCTTGGGAACCATTTCCAGGCATATGAAAGACTAGTCCATCAGGAGTAGTCAGCATGGATTCACCAAGGGGAAGTAATGCTTGACCAACCTGGTAACCTTCAACAATAAAATGACTGGTTTGGTAGATGAGGGGAGATCTGTGGATATTGTCTATCTTGACTTTGGTAAGACTTTTACTTTGTCTCCCTCAAGATCCTCACAGAGAAACTGGTGAAGTATGAGCTGGATGAGCAGACAGTGGCAGTAGATTGAAAACTGTCTGAACAGCCATACCCAGAGGGAGGTGATCAGAGACATGAAGTCTAGTCAGAGGCCAGTAACCAGGGTCTATCCCAGTGGTCAATGCTAGGTCAGATCCTGTTTAACATATTCATTAATGATCTGGATGTTTTTGGGCAGAGTTTACCCTCAACAACTTTGCTGATGATGCAAAACTGAGAGAAGTGGCTGATACACCAGAAAGTCATGCTGCCACCAAGAGGGACCTTGGCAGGTTGGAGAAATGGGGTGAGAAGAATCTCATGAAGTTCAACAAGAGGGAATTGCAAAGTCCTGCAACTGGGGAGAAACAACCCCATGCCCCAATACCTGCTAGGGGCCACCCAACCTGAAAGCATTTTGGCAGAAAAGGCCCTGGGGGTCCTGGTGGACACCAGGTTGAACATGAGTCAGCAACGTGCCCTTGAGGCAAAGGTTAAGGGTATTCTGGGCTGCATTAGGAGTGTTGCCAGCTGGTCGAGGGAGGTGATCCTTCCCCTCTACTCAGCACTGGTGAGACCACACTTGGAGTGCTGTGTCTAATTCTAAGCTCCCCAGTACAAGTGAGTCATGGACCTTCTGGAGACAATCCAGTGAAGAGCCACCACTAAGATGACTAAGGGACTGGAGCATCTTTCCTATGAAGAAAGGCTGAGAGAGCTGTAAGACCTCATGGGGGCATCTTGCAAATGTATTTGAATACATGAAAAGCAGGTCTAGAAGTAGCAAGGCTCTTTTCAGTGGTGTCCAGTGACAGGACAAGAGGCAATGAACACAAACTGAAACATGGGAGCCTCTGTCTGAACATAAGAAAACATTTTTTTTACTGTGAGGCTGACTGAGCATTGGAGCCAGTTTCTCAGGGACGTTGTGGAATACCCTTGGACATATTCAAAAGATATTTGGACATAGTCCTGGGCAACCTGCTCTAGGTGACACTTCTAAAGCAAGAGTATTGGACCAGATGACCTCCAGAGGTCGCTTCCAACTTCAACCATTCTGTGATTCTGTGACTGACATGCAGATAATCACAGAGCGAGAAAAAACAGCTCCTCCCTTGAGTATTATGGATTAGGCAGGATAAAAGAGACTCACATTTCCTTTCCTCATGAGACAGAGAAATGGGACACTGAAGAAGTTACTCAGCTAGTATCTGAGTCTGCCTTCCATATAGATGAAGATTAAGATCTGGAGGCAGGTACCTGACGGTTTCCCTTGTCTCTCAGCCATAATGCTGACTTTACCCAAGGGTTACTCTCCAAAATCCTTGACCAAGGGATACAGCCCTATTATCTTTGAGAGCAGTCAGAGCAGATTTTTTAAAGTGTATATCTATATACACTACTGTTGTTATTATTATTAAATCATGTTTACTAGAGCAGTGGCAAAGAACCTGTCAAGACTGAATTCTCATAATTCTAAGTAATATAAGTGCAGACCTATAGACAATCCCTGGTGTGAACAATTTATAATTTGCAAGGCACAGTTGTAAAATTTATACCTACAAACAGTAGTACACCTTTCCCCCTTTCTCTTCACAAATAATAATGAAGTTTTCAAACTTATGCAGAGAAAAATAAAAAAATTTAGCTCTCTGGACAACAGAAATTAAAACATTTAGAATTATATAGCACAGTATTATATGAACGCTGCTGTGCTTTCTGAATGAATATGAAATTTTGTGTTATCCTGGACTCAACTGTAGTAGAATATATACAGCACTTAATTTGTGAATTTACGACTACCTTAGTTTTCCCCATACTAAGCAAGACAAACTATCTTTTATTAATGGGCAAAATATTCAGTTCCAAACCCTTCAGTTGCAAGGTTCAAGCAATCTCATTTGAGCTCAGACAGAAGCTGGATTTGATAAAAGCAAGAAGTTATATTGAGGCCTTTTGTGGGAAAACTGTAAAGGTCTTATCTTCAAAATTTGAGAAAGCAACCCTCTATCTTGTAATTTGATATTGATCCCATGAATTGCAGAGGTCTATTTATTTGCCAAACAACAGATTATATGTGCTAAAAGAAATTAGAATATAATTTTTTATTTATTTTTTTTTCATATAGATGCCACTGCTCCCATCCCATCTCAGGCTAAAGAAGTCCTTCCACTGTGAAGAATCTAGTCAACTGTGGAGTGCATGATAAAGATTTCAGGGAAAATTAAATCTTGAAACTGCACATGAGCTTGAGTTATACAAAGTCAAACAAACAGGATTAGCATTGATTTCTATGAAAACTAGTGCAAACATATTGTATTTACCTAGAAAATATTACCGAGAATATTCAGAGAAATGTATGCAAACATTTTTTGTCCAAGTCTAGACACCAATGTTTCCCATAAAATAATGTAAAATATAAAAGAAACTCTGTTTTTTTCTTATAAAGTTTGTCACTATTGGTAAATAATTCTGGAGAATTCATATCAAGAACTATTACGTTATAAACTAGATTTTTGGGCCACAGAAAGACACTTAGGGCTGGATTTTCATTTTTCCAGTAACTCCTGTTCATGCCTGCAGCATTCCTATAGGGAAAACAAGTCAAGCTGTTTTTAATTCTCCTGCCAGCAGCTAATCAAGGAATTAGAAGCCTGGCTTGTGAATGTTGTCAACCATGATCTCCATTCTTACTCTTAATTACAAAATTAATGTAGTACAAAAATCATTATATTAAGATTTAAATTATTATAAGTAGCTAATCTACCATAGATTTTATTTCATTAAACAAACAAACAAAAAAAACCTCAAAACAACAAAACAGACATTTTGGGAAACATAGTGACAGTAGATATTTTGCACAAAAACATACTGAGAGTGAATATTTTGTATGACTTGACAGTGATAGTCCTGAAAAATAATTCTTTTCATTCTTACAATGAAGTCAGGAGGTTAGGATAAACAGATTTATCACTGACTCAGTGAAAGAACTGCAGTAGAAGCTGGATCTCTTAGAACACTATTTTATATTTATATCCTCCTGAAGCTGCAATTTACAGACTGATGCTGAAAATATGGGTTTCAGCATGAACTCCTGAATACAGGAGCAACCTTTTTGTCTTCTCTGTGTGTGTGAAGCCTAACTCCATGTAAGACAGGCAGCATATCACATATAAGAAACAGTGAACTTACTTTGCATTACTCCCATCAGATTCTAATAATATAGCGAGGTTCAATATTTTTAGAGCTATATCCACACACAGCTCAATCTCTGCTCAACTATCAACCTATAGACTAAGGATACTTAACTTTATTGACACTGAAACAAGCACACAAACTTCTGCTTTTGCCCTTGCTTCTGTAATTCTTACTGTCTCTTCATCTGAACTCCACCAGAACTGAGGAAGGATCAGGCTGGTATGCATGGCTAGAAGCTTATCCCACTTTTACCCAAATGATAGTAGGGACTTGACCTCCATTTTTTGTAGGAGCATGATGTAAGCATCAACCAAAGGTGAGTTCCAGGAATGGTACTGCAGAAGCAATATACTTTGCCTGGAATAATAAAAAACAAAGAAAGGTTGTTTTAACATCTGGCCAGATGATTAGAGTACAGGGTCTGTCCTAGGACAGAAGACACCTGATTCCAGCCTTTACTACACTCACTGCTTGATAAAAATAGTGCAAACATGAGAGCAGCAGGACAAGCCTTTCAGTATAGACCCTTAATTGAATGTTTCTACTATGTATGCACAACTGCCTCTCCTCCACATTTTAAATATCTCAGATATTCGTGACTATATAATGTCAAGCTCCAAGCTGGAAGTGTCTTCATGAGGAACTCTACTACAAGTTGCAATTATTCATTGTGGAATTACTGGGAAATGTGCAGCGGAGGCAACAGTGGAGAATTACTGGCGTCATAGTAAAGACCAGCAAATGATCCGTATTACCTTGGATCATTTCTTTAGTATCCTTCCTATCTAATACATTCCCTAAAATACCTTAGCTAGCACCAATGCTTTGCATTTTCACTGTGCTATTTTTGCATTCACAGAAGGATTCAAAATATTTTCAGAGACTTTTCAATTCTCTTGACCCAGCACTTATATATTGCAAGGTTTATGCAAATCAGGAAGCAAGCAATCTTTTAGGTAAATGACTTCACCCTCTTCTATTCCTTGTGTTATCTTAAGTGCTGCAGATACATAGCATTTTTTGTACATATGGATATTTGTATAAGCTGATCTGAATGCCTGGCGGCTGCAAGGAGTAGTAATACAACCCAACTGGAAAAGTGAAATCAATGATTTGACTACTGGTGCATAAAGATAAGCACATGCATAAGAGTTTGTAGGACTGAGGCTCAATATAAAAAATATTGTTGAAGTGCAAATTATGAACATTGGTTCAATGTGAAGTGCTTTTAAAGAAAAAGCAATTTAAGTTTTATATTTTTCCTTAGCATTGTAAAGAAAATAAATGTTGTGTTTCTCAGCAAAGTTTGTTGTATAATTTGTCAGTCACGACAATAGGTGAGGTTTGAAAGAGACGATTGACATCTAAACTCAGTATGCTATTTAAATGGAATAGAACTCCCAGGATTACGTACTACACTTTGTGGGCTTTAATTATTGTCTTGGTATAATCACCAAATAAGAGTGTATTTTATGTCCTAAAGTCTAATATTCTTAGGGACAACTTCTCATTACTGTTATGGGAAAACCATTACAACTATTTTGTTTTATAACATTCCAGACTTAAAGGAAAGAAAACAGACCAATCAGGTATTTCTAAATTCTGGGATAGGCACTATGAGTTGTATGCATGCTATTAAAAAGTGGTATTCACAAAGGTCACTTCAACAGAGTGTTCCACCCTGCTGTCCTGCTTCCAGCCTTGTGTTTATGCTCAGCTTTATGCTTTCTTACCTTCTCCTACAGTACTCACTCCAATCACAATCACAGTCATCTGAAATTACATTTCCTTCCTTGTTCATCACCAGGCTTTCACAGAGTGCTGCTGTGGTACAGAAGTGTTCTTGTTGTCCTGATCTGTTGGTTATCCAGAGTGGCAACACACCAGAATTCTGTGTCTCATATGAGTCATACCTGATTTTTCTATATTAAACATATGGTGAACCAGGGATGAGGAAAAAAAGTATGCCTGGATTGTGCTACATATACGGAGTTGATATAAGTGAGGAAGGCTCCTGCACACACACACAAATGAAAAACACACAGGCATACTTACATGTATATGTATTTATAAGGACAGTGACTTGATCTCTGACAATATTTCACGTTGAGTTTAACTCTGACATTTCAATAACTAGTCTCTTGAATAGTCTCTTGAAGAGGTCTTTTTGTCTCCTACTTCCATTACAGAACCTCAAATATTTTGTAAAATTCTAAAGAAGTTTCTCCCAAGCTATATTTGAGAGTTTGTGCTTATCCTGTTTCTTTCCACACAGCTGAAACTCTCTTTTCTGTATTAGATACAAAATGCTGGCCAGATTCAAATGAAATATAAGTGACTATATTTAGAATTCACATATGAGGGAAGATTTTTGTTTTCATTTCCCATTGCAGCAATACTTATTACAAAAGGTGGGGGTGAGTATTTATGCTGATATTTATGCTATTTTTTTGCTACATTGTAAAGAAGTGGTCCAGTACCAAGGGTAAGGAAGGTATTTCAGGAGCTGCATGCAAAGAGTCATAGCTTTGAGGAAAGAAAAAAATCTGAAGCTTTCTGAATTTTCTCAAACTTAGTCTAGCAATGCTCTTTGGATTTATACCCTCCTCCTCATATCTTCTAATTTCTTTAGCAATAGTTGTTAAAATTGATAGAAGCAGCTACGGTCAACTGTTAATGTTTAATAGCTTTAGAACATTAGATTTTCTTTTAAATGACACCATATATCTTTCTAAACTCAGTCTACAAACTTTAGTGATAATAATGCTAAGTGGTTAGACACCTCAGCAGCTTTGCCTTCATTAATCATCATCCTCTAAGAAACTATTAACCGTTATCTCCGATATTGCTTTGGAGATGCAGAAACGAAGTCCAGTGACTTGTCCAAGGCCTATGAGGTGGCAAGTCTCTCATATGAACTTCAGTGTCGAATAACCTCACTTAAATTTATCTTTCTAGGTATCTCTTGCTAGACCACATTATTTAACAGATGAATTCATTTACAATAAAATGCAATGACTTGAATTACTATGTCATTCTTTTGCTATTCTGATTCACATAGCTGTGAATCAGAGATGTAGATACACCTTATCTTCATCATTATTGTGCAAAACTCCTAATTAATGTATCCACTTGCTATTATTTCCTACAGTGATAATGGCTTCTGAATACAGCAGCACAGTGTGAGAATCCGCAACCAAGCAGTACAATTTAAATGTCCTGCTAGCAAGAAAACAAAGCTTGTCAGCACTGTAGAGATGGCTTATGTTTACAAGTCTTCCATTTGTGACACCTTATTTTGGAAAAAAATAACTACTCAGAAACACATCTATATCAAGCAGTAAGTTGAAGAACCTAAAGTGGCAACAGTTTGGGGTGCTGGTTTTGATAGGAAGCTTAGCAGGGTGAGCGTCAATGAGACAAATGGAACCAAACTGTAGGGGAGGCTATAAAATTGTCCAGAAGGTCCATTCAGTGACTGCACCTGACACATTGCAGGAGGATCTACCCCAGCAGTGATGCTAAATCTTGCAATTTTACTGCCTGTTCCATAATACTTTGAATCTTCTCAAAGACAACTGGGAGTTATTACATCAAAATCTCTATTTTCTTACCTTCATTCAACTGAAGAAAAAACAGAAAATTTGAAACCTATACCAAAATACCCATAAAGACACAAACAGGAGCAAAATCTCAAAGATATAAAACTTCTCCTTAGCTTAGATACAAATCATCGTATTTAAATTTGTTCATATTGGTACTGCCATGCTTGTGTTTTAACACAAGAATTCAACTTGTGAGAACTCTGGAACTGATCCTGTAATCAGACAAGATAAAAATACAGGTGAATTTATAATAAAGTTGGTATTGTGATACAGGGTTGGTTTGTGTAGTCCTTTGCTGCCTGCCTTATCAGCACACAGACATGAAAGTATACTGACTGTTAGTGGAAAAGAACAACATCATTTGGAGGCATATGAATATATATATATATATATATATGGATTTGATTAAGGTCTTCTGAGTGATTATAAGGAATTTGATGCATGCTGATTGTTCATGAGTAAACTAGAGCAGAAAAAGCATCAGTATTAATGGGAACAGGCCACAAAGACATTTCAATCTAGGTGCATACTACAGATGGATAGAAGCTTTCTATTTTAGTACCTTTATTCAACAATGACACTATTGTTACATAAAGAAAGGTAAAGATTAATAATCTGACCTTTTCCTCCCTTTAGTGCTGTGGCAATTTACACACCTTGCAAAATATTTTATAGGGTCAATGTTGGTTTTATACTTCATCCCTAATTATATATCTTCTACCTTAGTATTATAAATTTGAGTACTAGGGAATTTAGAATCCCCTTTCTCTTATTCTGCTTTCACTGTTTTGGGTTTGGGACTTTTTCAGTGCAGATCTCTATCTTTGGTAATGAGCTTTAAAATGTAACAAACCTGTGCAATTCTAATAAGGCGTTTCTTTTGGCCTTTCAGTTAAACAAGTAACCACATAAATTAACTTCTTCCCAAAATTTGACTGGAGCATGTTCTTGTGATATTTGTGGCCCTCAAAGAAGTTCGCAGTCAAACCATAATTCTACATCAATGCATAGTTGGCAAACACACATTATTTACTTCATATATTCTGATGAGTCCTTTGGGCACATTATGCTTTGTCAATGACTATATTCAATTCAGTTCAAGGTCTTAATATTTTATTGCTAAAAACAGGAGATGAAAAAGTACTCTTAAAAAAAAGCCCACACAGCTGCTACTACTTCATTACAGACTCTACATAAATCTTTTTTAGATCAAGGATCATTGACTTAATAAACTGCAATAGAGTTGATTACACTTTCTTTCCATGTTGATGTCATGAAGGTGCATTAATTACGTAAATGCATTAAAGCTGCATTTCTCTGTTGAAGGTAGATGGTTAGTGTCGGCCTGACAAAATAAGGCTATTCATATTATTTTTAGGATTAAAACTACCTAATTCAGGAGATCATTCCTTGAATGAAACAGCTGAAGGTGTTCTGCTCACAAGGGTACCAGTTCTGTGACCAAAAAGGTAGTCCTACTGAAGTTTGTACAGGCTATAGAGCTGGATGTCTAGCTCTGAATTAACAGGATAGAAATAAGCCTACATTGAGCCAAATCATGAATGCAGACATTGTTATAGTTAGTGCTCATATTGTTTGTTAAAATTTGATTCTGATCCCCCCCCCCCCTCGTTTATGTTCTTCAGATTGGAGAAGGTGTGAGAGACCGAATTGTTATCTCGAGCTGTTTGTCTCAAAGATTGTTAGGTGTGAGAGACTAGACTGACATCTCAAGCCATTCATCTCAAGAATTTTGAACTGCTTATCTCGAGCCCTTTGTCTCTGAGATGGCCTGTATAAGCAGGACATTCCTCCATCCATAAGGACGATTACTAGGCCACTGAGGCATCCAGGAGAGGAAATGGGCTGAAGCCCACAAGCATGCAAGAATGTGGAGGCTACCATTCTCATGGAAAAGGTAGTCTTTGCGATAAGATACTGCTTTCTGGTGTTGATCACCCGAAGGCCCTGTGACAGACGAAACCTGCAGTGTGTGAACAGTGCATGAACAGTATGTGTGTGCATGCATCATCAAAATATGCCCTACAAAAAAATGTGGAGACAAGCCATGGTGTGCACCCACCACTGAAGAATTGAAGACTGAGGACCAACGGGACACCGCTGGATCCATGGTGGTGACTATCCTTGCAACTCTATCCCAACTGCTTGCTTGATTTCTGCCTTTTCTTCCATTCTATCCTATCACTACTATTTTCTACTTTTGATACTTTTGATAATAAAAGCTCTTTTGGGTATCTGGCATTTGACCTCATTTGTGTCTTAATCTTGCTCTTGGGATCATATCAAAACCTTCCCTGACATTGGATCGGGACCTTTAAATTGGTGTCACAGACTGGATCCGTTGAGACAAGAGTGCTGTACTGTTTCCAAAATATGTGAGACCTTTCAGGAATGGAAGAGGAGCAGGCTTGTGTTGTGTTGTGTTTGAAACTTTAAGTGCTACCTTCTTGAGACAACTGCTTCCCTGCTTTGTATAAGATGAATGATAGTAAAATTGTCCCTTTGGGGAAAGAAGTTTTGTTTGATTTTTTAGAAAAACATAAAGCACGACCCTCTGTGCCTGGGGTACACAGGGCTCAGGGAAATTGGTATAATCTGCAGACTGTTGTTGATCGGATGGTCACTTTACAGGAAGATGCTAGAGTGCGATCAGCGAAAGGAAAACCAATTGTCTGTGCTGTTCTCAGTGCTAGTCTGGCCGCAGCAGTGGAGGATAGGGATTGCCACCTCACTGCAGAATCTCAAATTATTGAATCCCTCCAAAATCTTGTTCAGTCCCTTATGGGACAAGTGGCGGGATTAAAAGCACAACTTGAAGCAGAAAACAACCAAGTGAAACATTTGCAAATTGCTCTTAAGGAGCAGCTCCTTGCAGGTACTGTCTGTGAGGAAATTCCCCCAAGATCAGAAATTAGCTACCTCTTTAAGGACCTGCAGGCAGCAAAAGAGAGAGTGCGGAAGCTGGAGCTGCCTTCATTGTGACCCTTAGTCAAAACCGAATATATTTATGATGATGAACAGGACCAGTTTGAGATGGGGAGCCAAAGGAACCTTAGTAGATATAGTAGATATATGGATGTAGATAGGAACTGTTTAATAATTACCTAGCTTATAATGAAGTTAAATTTCAATAGAGGTAGACGTGTCCCAAGGGGATGAGAAGTGATGCTTAACGTTTGCATTGTTGAGGCTGGCTGGGGCAGGAGATAGTCCCTGATAAGAAGCATCAGTTGACCCCAAGAACCAGCCAGGACCAGCCTTGTGATTTGATAAATGCCAAGGAGCGACTGAGTCTGCGCAGGGACAGAAGGTTAAGAGTTCACCGTGAAGAGGACATACAGCCTTCATCTTCACGACCACCAGACGACCACCATACGGAGGCACTGCACAAGCACAGTTGAGAGGAGACTATGGAAATGGCTTCCTGGAGCTAATTTTAATATGAAGCGGGGTTGGGTAATGCCTATGTATAGGTGTATTGCGAAACTCTATGTATATGTAACTCTTGACTGTATAAATTTAAAGCGAACTGCCGAGTCAGGCGCGCATGACTTTGGTGGGACTACCCCCCGTGCTGCCCAGTGCTGAATGAACATACCTACTTTACAATCTCACTGATTGTGGAGTCTGTTTTCTGCACGTCAAGTTCCCCCAGGTTACAACTAAAGAGGTCCCCTATACTGCCTCTGAGTTGGCAAAACTAAAAAAGGAATTTGGCCGAACCCCTAAGGAGTCAGAAACGGAGTATGTGTGGAGAGTATCATTGTTGGGGGGGGGGGGGGGCGACCAGATTCTGTTAAGTGAAAAGGAGGCGGAAGGGTATTGGGCACCAGGAGTGTTTTTGACTACTGGGGATTACTATGCCCCCTGGTCTTTAACCCAATGGGCAGGTTATTGGGTGGGGAGTTCGAACCCCTTGGAGAGGGGGGATCCCCTGGCAATTATGGGGACTGTTGATCAATTAGTGGAGAGTGTGCAAAAGGTAGCTTGTCTGCAGATGATGTATGATTGAAAATTAGAACCTACACAGGAGTACCCGATGATTATGTCCGTGGATCCTGAACAAATGACTCCCCTTATAAGGAGACTCCCTGATTCTCTGAAACTGATTGGTATACAATTACAAGGAAAGATGCAGGTGATGCCCCAGGGCGAGAGTGTTGCAGCTGCTTTAGGAGGATTCACGCCTGATCAGCACCACCCCCCCCAGATAAGAAAATGTGGACTTGGGGAGAAGTGGCCAAGAAATTAATTAATTACGGGCACAAGTATGGTCCTGTTAACCCTCCAGCCACCAAAACAGACTCCAGGGGCTTGAGGTGGGCTGAAGAAAAATAGTTCCACACCTTGGGAGTGATAAGAGAACACCCCTTGCTAAACCGCTGGCGGGGAGAGATATCCTGAACAAACGTAATAGACTGTGGACTCAGGGACACCAGAAAGGGATCCCGTGTGACTTAATGGTCAGGATGCTGTCCCAATCCAATATCGGGGAGGGTTCTTAAATGATCCCAAGAGCAAGATTAAGACACAAACGAGGTCAGATGCTGTACAACCTTCAAAGTTTTATTTCCTATAACAACTGATAACTGCAATAGGACAGAGGGAAGAAGAAAGGAAAAAGAGGCAGAATAAGCAAGAAAATGGAAGAGAGATAGCAAGACTAGTTACCACTACCACGAAGCCAGCAACATCCCGCTGAGTCGGTCCCGATGCAGGTGATGGAGGGTTGGGTTCTGCTGCTGCTGCCAGCCAGGTGTCTTTCCTTCAGGTTCAGGTGTTACAGTCCTTCAGATGTCTTCCAGGTTCGGGTCTTCAGCTCTCCCCACTTTTCCGCTTTTTTGGGGGGGGAGTATGCAGTTCTTTTATTGTCCCGGTCCCCACGATGTCTCTGAAAAGTCCACCCATTTCCACAGAACTCATTACCATATATGTGTCGCCCCGAGTCCCTCCGTGGGCGCATGCCCAGGTGCTCATGGTGGTTTCTTCACCTTGCTCGTGGACAAGCACAGCTCGGTAGGTGCAGATATGGTGGTTTCTTCAGGGACATCTTGTGTGTACTCCCCCACAACAACAGGATGTTGAGGCAGCAGCGATGTCGAGAAAACCAGCCAACACAGTCTCTCACATCCACCCCGTGGCTCGACATTGCTGTCCTTGTGGTGGCGTGGAAAGTAAAGGTATAAGAGAGAAAGAGGTGAAAAGTGCATACTACAGTGATACAATCAAATTCAGCAAAACAAAAACCAAAGGTCAAAATAAGATGATTTGGCTTTTCAAGGCTTATTCTATGTTACTACAATACTTCTACATTAGGCAACAACATGGACGACCAACAATACCATAACAATTATCTTAATTATAACATTCCTAAATAGGTTAAACAACAGCATCTAATAACTAACAACATCTGCTTAACATCAACGAACCATTATAAATTGAACTAACTCTACAGTATTAAAGCATATTTCAAGGTTACAAAGAGCCAATAAAAGAACACGACGGCCGTTTACGTGGTGAACAGCTACAAGGACAAAAGAGAAGTATTAAAAGAACTATTTAGATAACCATTATCAAAGTGAAGGCTATATAATAAATTGGAATCAACGCGAACACATAGTCATACTCTGTCATTTTGCCAGCACTATGCCACAAAATGATCACAGCCCTAACTGTCCGCACGGTCTGCCAGTGTTGGAGTCCGCATGCGCAGTGGGAAAGCTGCTCCCTGTGCCTCCTTATCCTAAGGTGCATGCGCCGTTTGAGCCTAGAAGCTTTTCTCTCAGATTTGAACAAAGGTAAATAAACAGTAATCCTATATAACAATGATTAACCACTATTCTACCCAAACACATAATAAGATAGCAATAGCGATAACAATATCTACTAAAATGTGCCCCAGGCCGGGCCTAGGAAGGTGCTCCTGGTCTTCCGGAACGGGGAGGGGGAGAAGGTGGTTGTCCACATGAACAAGTACAATTTCAAGACGGTTTGCATGGACCCTTACAAGACCAACACATGCATACCACAAAGAAAAAGATAACAAAGACCAACAAAACAGCTGCCACAAAATTCCAAAGCCATGCAATACACTTACAAGACAAACACATACATATAGCAAAAGCCAACAAAACAACTGCTGCAAAGTTAAGTACAAAAAGGATATACATTCTGGCTGATTGCGGAGCTAAAGATGCTGGTCTGACTAACCTGAGTGAGAGGGGGTGCCTACGCAGTTCCACGCCCCCAGCCCAGAGCGCATGTGCCTAAATAATTGATACAGTTGCACGCTTGGGTGAACAACACCAATCCGTTTTATACCATCAGGCGAGGCAGCAGATACAAATTGCATGTTCGATACGACATGTTGGATTAATTAAATAAAGCAAGGAATGATACATGGCACAAACATCAAAGCGACAAATGCACATAA
The DNA here is from genome assembly GCF_947461875.1 of Haliaeetus albicilla. NCBI lineage: Eukaryota > Metazoa > Chordata > Aves > Accipitriformes > Accipitridae > Haliaeetus > Haliaeetus albicilla. The sequence goes on from NC_091488.1 coordinate 21,250,809, forward strand.
CAGGTAAAGCTTTACCCATGGTGCTCCAGGTAACCAAGAGAACACCCCTTGCTAAACCGCTGGCGGGGAGAGATATCCCGAACAAACGTAATAGACTGTGTACTCAGGGACACCAGAAGGGGATCCCACGTGACTTAATGGTCGGGATGCCAACAGACAAATTGGAAAAATTGGTAACAGGGTGGCCTAATAAATCAGCAAATAGAAAAGTGGATTTTGAGAATACTACTCCCAACGCACCCTCCGTGATTGATTTATCAGAACGAAATGCCACCCAAAAGCCTGCGGGAAACTAGATCCTTTGCTTTTTGGCGGTGAGCGGGGCAGGGGGAGGAGGGGGGGGTGAATGTTGGATGTATATCAGACAGCTCACTGAAAATGGCCTGTGTGATTTACTAATTACAGGCATTGTGGGGCCAAGACAAGTCCCAGTCACTTTTTTGGTAGATACCGGAGCTCAAATTTCAGCTATTAAAACCAAAGACACTGCTAACTGTGGAATCACACCCTCCAAACAGCAGCTTTTTGTGGCAGATGCATTCGGCATTGTTCAGCCACAGGCATTAGCAATGGTCAGCCTGCCTTTGCCAGGAGAAGATAGTGCCACTACAGTGACAATGGTTGTGGGGGAGTTTCCACTTAACCTTTTAGGACTCGATGTTTTAAAGGGAAAGACCTGGATTGATAATAAAGGGAGATGGTGGTCATTTGGCTCTCTCACAATAGTTATTTGGCTGTTACAAGGGGCGCTGCTGCTTCCGCCTTCACAGCTTACAAATGTTAAGCCCTACCCGATACCCTTGGGGGCCAGAGAGGGAATAGCGCCTGTGTTAGAGGACTTAAAGGGACAGGGTATTGTGGTTCCAACCCATTCTTCTTTTAACTCCCCAGTGTGGCCAGTGGGAAAACCTAGTGGCAAGTGGAGATTGACGGTAGATCATAGCAGACTTAATGCAAAGACAGGTCCATTGAAAGCTGCAGTACCAAATATTGCTGAGTTTACAGCTACAATCCAGGAACAAGCCCACCCAATTATGGCAACAGTGGATGTTAAAGATACGTTTTTTATGGCCCCCCTGCAAACAGAGGATCAAGACCACTTTGCATTTACTTGGGAGGGTCAGCAATTTACTTTTACCCGACTCCCACAAGGGTATAAGCATTCCCGCACTCTAGCTCATCATACTAGCGCCGGAGCTAGAAGTAATTCAGACAGAGGAGGGGGTCAATGTTTATCAATACATTGATGACATTCCTGTGGGTGGGGATGAAACAGAAAAGGTTCAGAAAACTCAGGATAATATAATTTCTCCCTTGGAAAGCTTGGGGCTGAAAATTCCACCACAGAAGATACAAACACCCTCAAGCGAAATAAAGTTTTTAGGAATTTGGTGGAAGGGAGGAATGACAGATATCCCCTCCGACACCCTTTCCTCATTGGATCAGATTAAAATACCAGAGTCAAAAAAGGATTTGCAGCATGTACTAGGATAACTTGTGTTTTGGAGGAAATATGTCCCTGATTTTTCAATTATTGCAAGACCTCTGTATGACTTGTTGAGAAAAGGGGCTCAGTGGGAATGGACTAAGCCCCACGAAGAGGCATTGCAATTGCTAATTTTTGAAGTGACTGCTCATCAAGCTCTCAGTCCTATTCACCCCACAGATCCTGTCCATATTGAATGGGGACTTGCCAAGAGCGGGCTATCAATACATTTATGGCAAAAGAGCCCCGAAGGACCCACTCAACCTATTGGGTTCTATTCTCACAGTTTTAAGGTTGTGGAAAAAAGATATACTGCTTGGGAGAAGGGTTTGTTTGTAGTCAGTTAAGCCTTGAGAGAGGCTGAACGGATTATTCAACAGCAGCTTATAGTGCTTAGAGGCCCATTTAAAGTAACCAAACCAGTTCTAGCAGGAACTCCGCCCCCTGACAGGGTGGCCCAGAGAGCCTCTGTGTGGAATGGTATCTGCCAGTCTTAGTTGAACTCCCCACAGTGGGAGCTGTACCTCTGGTACTGGAAACCACAATGAATAAATATGCTTGGAAAACAAAAGATGCTCATGGGAAAGAACATAAAATCAATACCAGGTGGATTATTCCATGCTTCTAATAACAACTTACTTCCAGTTCCTTAGAATGAACCAAGTCTGTTTTTCTTTTCTCTTTCAGGTCAAGACTCTGGAGCCTGCCTGAAGGAATACATGAAGCTGTTGATTGTTTGTGTGGTTTTGTCAGTGATTGCTCTGTTAATATTTATAGGATGTTTGGCATACCAACGCAAATGTTGTTTTGGTCGACCATTGTCGCTGCCTTTAATATCTGGGGAAACTCCCGTGCCCCTCTTTTCGACTTAGAGTGGCAAAATGTATTTATGGCTATAGGCCAGCAAGTGGCCAACACTTTTAATCTGAGTAATTGTCAGGTGCGTGGCTGACCTTCAGGTTTGGAAAGCTGACCATGGACTGCTGTCCCCATTTCCCCAAAATGGTTAAGTGAGTAATTACAGTGAGGTCAAAAATGATTCTTACTGGGGTGAAGACACACAGCCCTGAACAATACAATACCCAGTCCAAAGCAAATATTGTCTGAACCAAACACAGAAAGATGGTATTCCCGTGGGAAATAGCAAGTGCAACTGGACCTATACTTATGACAACCATTGCCTCACTGACGGTTGTAGAGCAATTGATTGTTCAAACCATGGGGCAACCATGTCACTGCCAGAAAGGGACAACCAGGCATATTGTTGCCTCTTGAGTTCTAGTTCTCCATTTTGTACCTCGCTGGCCTGGATAGGCTTGGGTGAATCAAACAGGACACAGGAAACAGTTTTCCCATTTTTGGTCTTCCACTAATCAGTCTAATAACCATCTTAATGTTACCTGCTTTTGGCATCGCAGTTCTGGTGCCTGGAAATGCAGACTCATTGATAAAACATATTGTCATCTCCCTGATGGGACTCAAATTTGGTGGTCAAGTGATAATAAAGACCACTGTCAGGGACATTTGAGCATAGGTCCGGATGGACTTCCTATCTGTTGGACCACCACAGAAGAAGTGGGAAAAACCATAGACAAATTGTTGATGAACGGTCTGTCAGATCATCCTCTAGGAATAGGTAATTCAACATATTTCCAATCACCATGGACACCTACCAGTTTGTTTGAAAATGGTGCACGTGCCTTAAAGGGTCACTATTGGGTGTGTGGCCAATGTGCCTACAAACTGCTACCAGAAAATCAGACTGGAGTGTGTTATGTGGGGGTAATTCGCCCCTTGTTTTTTCTGCTCCCAGAGGATGAAGGGGATGGACTGGGTGTTAAGGTATGTGATGATCTCAATCGATATCAGCTGTCCATTGATGCCTCTATAGCAGGTGGGAGTGGTCAAACCTGGGGCAAAGACAAGTGGACCTCTCAACGTATCATGAAACATTATGGACCTGCCACCTGGAACCCCAGCAAGTCGCTTAGAGGTGCTCGAGAACCTATCTATAATCTAAATCGCATCATCCCGTTACAAGCTGTCCTAGAGATCATTACTAATGAGACAGCCCATGCCCTTGATCTATTGACGGATCAAGCCACACAAATATGAACATCAATATTACAACATCGCATGGTTCTCGATTACCTGCTAGCCAAAGAAGGAGGTGTTTGTGGTAAACTATATGATTCTAACTGTTGTTTAAAAATTGATGACAGTGGGAAAATTGTTAAGCAAATTACTGTGGGAATACGAAAGCTGGCCCATGTTCCTGTCCAGACATGGAAAGGCCGGGACATTGACATGTTTTCCTGGCTCCCTGGTGGTCCATGGGTTAAACAAATCCTATTTTACTTTTTGCTTGATTTTGCCATGTTATTGTTCTTACCATGTATCATTCCATGTTTTATACAATTGATTCAACATGTTGTAACTAATATGCAATTTGCAACTACTGTTTCACCTGACGGTGTTAAACAAATTCTCCTCCTGCCTGGAGAAATTTTTACCTCTCCAAGACTGAACTTGAAGCTCGGAGCATAGCCAAACCAATATCTATTATTAGTCCCACTATTTACTGCAAGTGAATGAGTTTGCTCTTAGGACTGTATATTTTCTTCTGTTAACATAAGTTAAAGCTTTGTTTGAGTTTAGCAAAGCAAGTGGAGTGATTTTCAGGGAGGCTTGAATACTTTGGATACAGAATAAGGATTATATAAGGCCAAATTCTAAATAACAGTACTTTAAAGAAGGTAATGTAATGCTATTCCACAGAAACAAACAAGACTTACTCCAAACCAAAACAAAATTACAAGGCAAACCAAAAATAAGAATTTAAAATGTAGTTTTTCAAATAAAGTCCTGAATTCTTCATTTCTTTTCCATTAATTTCTCATCCAATGATCTGCTAGCAAATGAATTTTGGCATAATTTTCATGAATAATTATTTATATAGAAGTTGTTTAAAACAGTGAAAGTTAATTTGAGGTGGGAGGAAGAACCATTGAATTTACACAGGAAGCAGAATAGTGCACACCTAGTAAAAGGTTAATCAACCCTGTATTTAGCACAGGCAGATTGATTTGGTCTAGATGTCAAAACCAGGCTGAAAGAGCAAACAGTAAGAATACTGTTACTAACAAAAAAAAGTTCAAATTAAGGGCAAGCTGTGGTCAAGGCTGTATTACTTTTCACTATCTACTTAAAGGATCTCAGTCCTTTAAATCTGAATACAATTAAACTAGCCTAAAAATAATAACTTAACACCTTGTTGTGGTTTAACCCCAGCCAGCAACTAAGCACCATGCAGCAGCTCGCTGATTCCTCCCCCCAGGTCCGGTGGGCTGGGGTTGAGAATCAAAAAAAAAGTAAAACTCATGGGTTGAGATAAGAAAAGTTTAATAATTTCAATTATTATATTATTATTATTATAGTAATTATTATTATTATTGTAATAATAATAATAATAGTAATGAAAAGGAAGATAACAAAAAGAAAGAGAAATAAAACCTAAGAAAAACAAATGATGTACAACACAATTGCTCACCACTCACTGATGGATGCCCTGCCAGTCCCCGAGCAGTGATCCACCCCTCCCAGCCAAGTCTGAGCATGACATCCTATGGTATGGAATATCCCTTTGGCTACTTCGGGTCAGCTGTCCTGGCCGTGGTCCCTCCCAGTTTCTTGGGCACTTCCTCGCTGGCAGAGCATGGGAAACTGAAAAATCCTTGACTTAGGATAAGCGCTACTTAGCAACGACTAAAACCTCAGTGTGTTATCAACATTATTCTCATACTAAATCCAAAACACACTGTACCAGCTACTAAGAAGAAAATTAACTCTGGCCCAGCCAAAACCAGGACACACCTGTTATTACAGGTACATTTCCAACAAAACCAAAGGTCACACTAAACATGTAGAGCAGTTGTAGTCGTGAGTCTGGGCTGAAAATAGACTAGTTTAGCTTATTGCACAAAAAATCATATATATATAAAGTTTCAGTAAGTAACATTTTGGAGTGAATATAACAATGGCATATGTAATTGTAGTCTTTCTTATAAAATATAACATGGAATTTTAATATCCGAATCTGATCATGGTCTCCATAAAGTGTATCTCAGATGCAAAAAGGGACAGACATTTTGGTCAGATATAGATAGGGGAGATTCATGGTAATAAATAATAATGAAGAATCTTAGACAGAGCACTGAGATATTTCCCATGATAATTCACAAAAGGCAACAATAACTCGGCTAAAGCAGAGGAAGAATGTAGGGCTTCAGAAAGAAACATATTAGGACAAGATGCGAGTGTACCATTGAAGAAACAATTACAATAGATGCAGAGGCCAGTATATGTAGCCTTATAAACATGAATTTTATGGAATAAAATAAAGCTGCATTTCATTAACTGTTGAGAAGAGAGTCAGTGCCAGCAGCAATGTTTTGCCTTGCATGAGTATTTTAAATAAAAAGAAAAATCTTACTTGGCCTGTTGAGTGAAAAGGGGATGCAGTACAAGCATTCAGTATGTGAAAACTGTATTCTTAATTAAAAGAAATAATTACAGTATTCATTATTTTAAACAACTCAAGTGTTGTGAGTGACATCTGAAGTGAACTGAGAAAGACAAATAGGGGATAGTAATGGGGTCAAAGACTAATGGAGAATACCTGCTGAAAAAGAGCAATATTCATTAATTATACAGTTCTGAGCCTGGGAAAATCTCAGGTGCTTTCCTGACAGTGCCATGACATCCAAGCTCCTGTGCAGACTGTGTAGACAACAGGCCGTCTGCCCTACAGCAGTGTACCCCAGAGCACACAAACTCCTTCACTTCCCTCATCTGCCTATCTTGCATAAGAGAGGTCAAGATCCCTGCTTTAGGCTTTCACATGCCCTCCAGACCTTAAATGTGCTTTCCTTGAGGTGGGCCCTGGAAAGCAGGAGGTGCTGTTGCCCCTTTCTACCTCCAAGGCAGTGGGACACTGAGGCTTACAGGACCTATTGGTACTAATACCTTTATCTTCATTCTCAGAGTAACCATTTAGAGGCACTTGCCTTTCTCTATTCACTATGTAGGGATTTTACTTAAGTATTGTATCTTGCCTCCAAGTTAGATGCTTGTTACAATCTTAAATAAAGTGTGTCACCGGTCTTATAAATTATACTAGATTTTTCTATGTTTTACCAGTCCCGTGAACATGTTCCAGTGCTTTCTGTGCCATTATTTAGACTATTAATAGTAATATGCAGGTTTACGCAGATTCTTACTACCAGTGCATCTATTTGCCTTTCTTTTGGAATGGAGTATATTATTTATTCAATATATTTTAATGTTGTCCATAGAAATTAAAAACTTTTTTCAAAGACAAGATTAAAGTAATAATAAAAGGTGATTTCTCTTTGGGTTTCAAACTCTTTATTGTATAATAAATACCATTAAAATCTGTAAAATAAATAAAAGGAAAGAGTAGGCAAAAGGGTAAGAGAAGGAGGAAGGTCTTCATAACATAATTCAGTGTCCACTGAAGACAGTAGAAGGATCACAGACAGCAGAATTAAATTTTTCATGTTTATAGATCTATATCTTAGGGGTTATTAATACATGTTTAATTGTTGTATTTATTTCTCTTAAGAATAGTGTTTTCAGATACATGTGTATTCCCTTCTAACAAGTTAAGGTACATGACAGTTTATAAACTCAGAAAGCTCGTGGCATCATTTATTAAAATTTACTAGAACTTTTTAACATTTTTGGAACTATAATTCAAGTTACTGGAATATTTTACTTCAAAGATCACTTTTCATTTTGTGAACCTAGAGGATCTTCATTTGTCCTTCAAGAACTTCTCTTTACTTTTGTTTAATTAACTTGATTTATTCTTGCAGCGTTGAAGCAAGCTTGTTAAGTCCTTCCAAACTGAAAAAAGAAAACAACTTTTTCTTTTCTTTTTTTTTTCTTTTTTTTTTCTTTTTTTTTTCCCCTGTGTTAAAAAGTTGGCTGCTGTGAATATCTCACTGCTCTGGAAAGGCTTCACTTGAAGCCATGAAAGAAAACTCTTCAGGCTTGAAAGACTAACAGTCACAGCTATTGTGCCTGATCTGTCAAAGCAATATCTCAATGGCTTAAAAAACTTCCATCTGCATCAGAAGCCCATTAGTCAGTGAACTTCAATGGCAGAATGAACATAATGGGTGCATGAGCTTCTGTACTGCTTTGCCTGTTTTCTGTACTTCTTATTGTATACATGATGGTCAAAAATATTGACAAAGCATGAATATGCACTTTAAACAGTATATCCTCTAAAATTTTGGGCCACATCAGCACACAATGACAAATGTTTTGATACATTACTAATAGTAACTGCAATTAAAAGACATTAAAAAAATGAAGAGGAGTTCCTCTTCCCCGCCTCCCCCCTCAAGCACAATGATGACTCATGCTTCCTTGGAACTCTTCCAGGCTTGATTCTTGAGTGTTATGATGAGTAATCTTGTTCATCTATGGGACTGTTTTTTCCCTTCAATGTAGAATAATTTGTCCTAAAACCTTCCGGTCTCCTTGCCTCCGTGTTGCCCTTCTAAGGTTCTTAGTAGTCTTAGGATGCTTCCTCCCTGTCTTAAACTGCATAGGATGCAGGGAATATGAAAACAACTCCTGGAAAATATCATGGAAGCACAAAAGCAATGTGCTTAGCAATTGAAACCTTAAAATTAAGGTTCCATACTTCACTGCTAATGACTGTGCATCAGGAATTGTTCATTGATAATTGAATGCTTTGACAGAAGATGTAAATATTAAACATCAAATGATGAGTGGACTGGAGGAAGAAGAAAGGGCAAGCAAGCTTCCTCTTTGCTCTTCCACTTAAGACCTGAACTCTAGAGACTGTCACAAAAAAAGGAATAATGAAAACCACTGGATTTTAGTTCTACCCACAATGCTCTTTGGTCCATTGCAAGGAAACAATGGTTGCTACAAACTTTCGTATTTTATCCACTAGACTTTCACATAATTTGTACGGATTTTACCCCACATTTTTCTCTCCTGCACACTATTTTGGCATTTCATCCTTGCTATTTCTAAAATGTGACAGATCACTGATGTCACATATCAATTTTCCTTCTTTCCTGATGGGGTGACTTAACCTTTAAAATGAGGATAAGTCACTTTTCCTTTTTGCAAATGGCAAATGGATTTTTCTTATGGATAACAAAAAATTTGTTATAGTATGAATAGTATGGAAGTTTTCCTTTTTTTAATGACCTTGCTTTGCTAAAATAAGCTTTTTTTTTTTTTTTTACAGATAACATTTTATTATGTTTCCATATATATTTCAGCATATCAAATGGGATGTAAGTTTCAACTTTGCCTCAAATGTTATATTATGGTTTCAGCATTACAAAACAGAGAACTAATTGTGGAACTAAAAGAAGAACCACAAAACTTTTAAGCATGTTCTGTGTAAAGCTCTTCATCAATAATGATTGTTGCTTAACATCTCTTCCACAAGTTATGCTGAAAATATCTGCCTTACTAGGAAACGGGGAAAATGCCTTTACCATGTGTTTGTTTTAATTGCCTTGCTTATAAAAATTGGTGAATTTTAAAGTATTCCATTCTCATTTCTCTGTCTTTAAAGTTTGATGATCAAAATATTTTAAACATCAGTGTATTTTTATCAATTTCCCTAAGTACCATGCTTTGCATATAAACAAATGCACTTGTAGCACATGCACCACTGATGCACCTGCACGTGTATTTATATACATAAGAGAAAACTGTCAAGGTTACAAATAATGTTATCTTTCAAAGTCTGACTTTTAAGTGATTGCCATTTAAAACATTTTGTTCTCATTAAATGTAGTAGAACAGCTATAGCCTAACTCTGTTTCAGTGTATGGAAAAAAATCATGTCATTATTAAAGTATTTTCTGAACAGAAAATAGGCATTCTTTCCTGTGTCATGAAAGTGCCAGATTCAGAGTTTTTGTGGGTAATGTATATTTTGTATTCTGGTTGTGATGAACAAATAAAATGTATACTTTGGTCATTAGCTTTTCTTCATAGTAGCTACTATGGGCTTATGTTTTGGATTTGTGCTGAAAACAGTGTTGATAACACAAGGATGTTTTAGGTATAGCTGAGCAGAGTCAAGGTCTTTTCTGTTTCTCACCCCACCCCACCAGCGAGTAGGCTGGGGGTGCACAAGAAGTTGGGAGGGGACACAGCTGGGACAGCTGACCCCAACTGACCAAAGGGATATTCCAGACCATACAACGTCATGCTCAGTATATAAACTAGGGGGAAAGCTGGCCAGGGACCGCTGCTCAGGAACTGGCTGGGCATCAGTCGTTGGGTGGTGAGCAGCTGCACTGTGCATCACTTGTTTTGTTTGTTGTTATTATTATTATTATTATTATTATCCCTTCCTTTTCTGTCCTATTAAACTGTCTTTATCTCAACCCACAAATTTTATTCAGGAGGTGTCACTGGGACGACTGACATTTCATAGACACTAGAGTGAAGAGACCAAGTACTGATCCATAAAATCATAACAAATGAATTGAAATTGATGGACCCCAAAAGGTTCAGTGGTTCTGCCTTAACTCTTTCCAATGACTTTTGACTTAGAAAGTGCATTGACTAATACCTACTGTGAGTATGGCTGGATTTAAATTTTAGTCATTCTATCCAGTTTATAGTTTCATGCTGTCAAATTTTGTTAGACAGTAGAACTGATGATAAATCTAAACCATTCCTTTCTTGCTTTCAGAGCTACCTTCAAAGTCAATGGTTACTTACAAGATTGAGGTGTGCAAGGTTATCTTTTAAAGTACTTAAAAAACTGAAAGCTTCCCATGGGACACACTTGAAATGAAATCTCCAACACTCAAATTAGTGACTCCCATTCCCTTACCTGCGTATCAAATTCTGGCATCAGTAACAGATATATAGTGTGCCCAAAGAAGAGCAACGAAGCTGGTGAAGGGTCTAGAGCACAAGTCCTATGAGGAGCAGCTGAGGCATCTGGGGTTGTTTAGCCTGGTGAAAAGGAGGCTGAGGGGAGACCTTATCGCTCTCTACAGCTACCTGAAAGGAGGTTGTAGCGAGGTGGGTGTCTGTCTCTTCTCCCAAGTAACAAGTGATAGGGCAAGAAGAAATGGCCTCAGGTTGCACCAGAGGAGGTTTAGATTGGATATTAGGAAAAATTTCTTCACTGAAAGGGTTGTGAAGCACTGGAACAGGCTGCCCAGGGATGTGGTTGGGTCACCATCCCTGGAGGTACTTAAAAGATGTGTAGATGTGGCATTTAGGGACACGGTTTAGTGGTGGACTCGGCAGTGTTAGGTTTGTGGTTGGACTCGATGATCTTAAAGGTCTTTTCTAACCTAAATGATTAGATGGTTATATGAATCTATGATTCTATGATATATGCAGCAGATAGATACACACACATATGTATGTACATACTTACACACATTAAGTTTTATGAAACCATATAGTTGAAAACAAATGTACTTTGCATCAAACTTTGGATTTGGTCAGGACACTGTGAAAAGGTTCATTCCATCAAATTTCTTCAACCTAGTTAGCATTTAATAATACTGAAGTACATTTCTAAGTGAAACATTTAATTCAGGAACTGCCAAAATGAAATGTCCTTTGTTTTTTCCCAGTGAAACAACTTAATGAAATGTTTCACTGAATTTGAATGTATTCTTCTCAACCTGAATCTGCATCTTTCATGGAAAATAGGCTTTCCAAAATGTGTACAAAACTCTACTCTAAACCTCTAAGACATCACAGCCTCTCATGTGTTGGATCAAATTTCTCTTCATGTGTACATCCCTGGAAACAAAATTACATCAGTGAAGCATAAGTAGTGTGATAAATGCTAACCAGGTAAAAAAAACCCACGTGGTCTTTTAGACTAACCAGGTAAAAAAAACAAGTTGCACTGAATTTTTTTACCCTTTTTTCATTGGAAACAACTAAATGAGATAGTGCAAAATAATTTTCACTAACTCTATCTGGTCTGTCTTTTAAGACTTAGAGGAAAAATCCAGAAATCCAGATATAGTGCCTCTGTATGCATAAATTATGTGAAATAAGTGGGATGTCAGAGATGAGATGAGTATCTAATGGCTAACAGAGGACAAAATTTTTTCCAGTTCAATCATACAAATGAATAAACAATATGTGCCAAATACTTTATCACTACTGTTTTCCCTTAACGTAGAACCTTTCTTCATATCTTGAGAACCTGTAAAGTTTGTCACCATTAATCTTAATTTTAAATGATAGAACCTGATACATGCTATGTAAGCAATTTTAAAATATGGAGTTTGCCACTATTCTCTGCCACCATTCCATGCCTGTTTTCTTTGCTTTTCTGCCAGTATGTGTGATTCCAAGCAACACTCCCCAGTCTGTGTTGAAACTGAAAAATTTATTTACTACCTCCCCTGTTCAAATAAATTTAAAATTTGAATGTCTTCTTATGAATCTACAGTCTAAAAAATTTGACACAAAATGACTTTTTTTTCCAAGATTTATAACATTTACCATGTTGTTGAGTGATTAACTCAGTCCAAGTGGAAATTACATATTATTACATATTATTTCAGCTGGTTATTCTTTACCTTCTTGTTTGTATTACAGTTTAATACAAGATTGCAGGCAAAATACTGAATCTACAGTAAATTTGAAAGTGAAAGGAAAGATTTTCTTTTTAGCTATGTAAGAACTTCTTACACATTTTTCCTGTCTGCAGTTGAAACTAGGAAGTAAATCTTCAGAATATCATTGAACCATAGAATAGCCCACATTGGAAAGGAACCTCAAAAGATCATCTGGTCCAACTTTTGTGGGAAAGGGAGCCTGGATGACATCACCCAGCACCCTCTCCAATCACATCTTGAAAATCCCCAGTGATGGGGATTTTGCCATATTTCTGGGGAAGTTGTTCTGGTGAATGATTGATCTTACTGTAAAAAATTAATTTTTTTTTTGTATGTTGAGATGAAACCTCTCCCAGTGCAACTTGTACCCATTGCTCATTGTCTTCTCCATGTGGTCCCTGTGAAGAGAGAGCCTCCGTTCTCTTTGTAGCCACCCTTCATCTACTGACATACTGTGATGAAGTCCCCCCTGAGTCTTCTCTTCTCCAGGAAGAAAAGACCTACCTCATTCAGTCTTTCCTCACAGAGTAAGTTCCCCAGCCCTTTGATCATCTTCATGGCCTTCCTTTGGACCATCTCCATTCTAAATTAAATTATTACTATTAGTTAAACTAACCTTTCTAAATCTCTAAAGATTCTGAAATGAAGAATAAGGAAGAAAAATCTATCCGTCTGAGAAAAAAAAAGTGTATTTTATGTTAATTAAACTTAAAATGGGGTACCTTACAAAGAATTTTAATGAGCTGGGAAAAAGACTTTCTAGTAAAATTAGGAAATTAGCAAACTAAATCCCTTAATAAAATGTTTCTTTCCCCAAATTTACTGTTTTCTGTTTGTTTTTTTTATGAATTCCTTATTAAATCTGATTTATAATAATTTATAATAATAATAAAAAAAAGTAAAACAGAACTGCAAATTCACATAAATGACTGAGGAAAAAAAGAAATATTACAATTCTCTTTTACATTAAAAGGAATAAACGCACTTAAAGATAAATTGATTGTGCAGTGTCCCATGAGGAGCCTAAGAGAAGCAAGTATTGAACCTGCATTTTAGTCTGTGACCTTAACTTTAAAAATATGCTGTCTTGAAACTGTATAATTATTAATAGAAATGACAAGTTAATTACAACTATAGTCTCCTCACTACAGTCATCCTTTTATTTCTCCACTGAGAGGAAAAAAGCTAGTAGAGTCTCTTTGAGTATGTCATTCACTTTTATGGACTGTTACTTCCTCTGTGCCTTTTAAATCTAATTGTCAAACAGCTCAGAGTCTCTTTTGCTGAGAACCTCAAAAGCAGTTTGAATGACACTATCAAGGGCAACAGCAGCAGTTCAGCTGTTGGAGTCTATACTGTACTGCACACTCGTGACTGAAGACTAGACTGAGAAAACAAAGTGTATTCTCTTTCAAATAAACTCAGCTTTGATTTTACAAGTAATTTCTTTCTTCTTCTTTCAGATACAGAAAACACAATTACACAAAGACAGTTAATTACTACACATGGTTTTGCTTTTAGTTCAGCTGGTTTAACAGAGTGCTGTGGATTACTTTGGGTAGAATGACCACAACATTGGGAAAAAGATATAGCCAGTATTACAGTGTGTCTAGAAAACACATTATAGAGCACCATGAGCAATAAGTGACAAGAACAAGTGCATATTCCTGTAACTTCCATGACAGCTGACTCCAGTTGTTCTTTTTCTAGTGTATATGATGTTATGCACATATTATAGACTGGATAAGCACACTTAGCACCAAGGGTAGCACTCGATGACACTGCTGTACTGTGCAGAAATGGCTCAATGCAATACATTTCAAAAGACCAAGCGTATTAAATGGTTAGATTTCTGAAAGTCAGGATTCAACCAGCACTCACTGCCTTATGGCTTCTGGTTTCTTCTCCTGCATTTTTACCCTCCTCCCAGCAGGATTGCCATGTTGGAGGAAAAGCACCACAGATGTTTCATGTGCCTAGGTGATGCTGGAGTCTGCCATCCAGTTTTCAGCTGCAGTAGTTCTTCTTTAGGATGAGGAGAAAAGATGTCTCTTCTGGAGTGCTTCTGAACCAAACAAATCCCCAAAGGAAATCTTGTGGAAGAAATTAGCACTTTATAAAATAGTTTTGGGAGGAACTTGCAAGGAGAACACAATCAGAACTGGAAGAGGTTGCACTGAAATAAATGGAGTCAGAAAGTCTACTGCTCAGGGAATGGAGAGAAATATGGACAAAAGTATTTGGGGGGGATTGTCTGAAGTTCAAAGACTCAGATTATTTTAAGTTAACCTCTATAGAAAATGATAGTCTATATTAACTGCCTGAAACATTAGGCATGAAATCCTATCTGTTTGGCTTCAGTCATGGTTTGACTCTTGGTCTTTGTCTGACACTCCAATACAGAAATTTTACACTCATTACTAGTGCTAGTCTTATCATGGTCAATGTTTTGACTACATTGTTTGTGATTTTAGTGGCAGTACTAGCTAAATCACATGGGAAAAAGGTTGCAGAAAGGGGTTGCTGGAAAGAAACTTTTCTCAGTGAGGAAACTTCTTTAAATCAGCCTCTGTGGCTTTATGTATAAATTATTATAATCACAATCTAAGCAGTCTTGCAGTTCAGATATTTTTCAGAAGCCAATTTCATTTATCTCCTTAATTTCTTAAATAATCTGGCAGGGTTTTAGGAAGAGTCTTCGCTGTCTCTTTAGAGAAAACCTAAAACATATACAGTGATCCATTTTGCATTTGTTATTCAGACAATACTTAGTCAGTGATCAGAACAAATACTAAAGGATACACAAAATAATGCAAAAAAAATCAAAAAGTGAACAGCAGGGTGGTGGTTGTTGTTGTTGTTATTATTATTATTATTATTCTCGTGTCTGTTTATATTTAAGATTATTAGAACTATACAGCTTTCCTTCAGATTATTTCCTTTGAGAAAATCAAAAGTTTGTTTTCCCATTTTGTATAGATGTACCTTGGTTCTAGATTAAGAATCTGCTTTGTAAATTATTTTTCATTTGTTTCTGAGATTCTTGTAAAAGCACACAGAAAATATACCATAAAGAAGAGTAGATTTGCCAGGTTTTAAAATCTGTAGTCTTTTCCTCACTCTGTTTTAAATAGCATTGTGTTTCTTATTTAAACCTCTCTGTAAAATATAAGAGGAAACCATAAGAAGTAAAGCACTATTTTTCCAGAGCATTTTGGATTCATCAGAGCATAACATTGATATGCATTATTACAGCCATAAACATATTGGAACTGGTAAAGCATTTACCTAAACTAGCACACAATGTATATGAGTTTTTACACAGCAATTAGTGTAGTCATTCCTATATCAATGTAATATAGCATTCTTTTATTAATATAAATTTCCCGTTCCAGACATATGAAATCTACCTTTATAAACTGACCAGCTTTTGTGATAGATAACTATAATTACATAAGCCTAAATAGTTTAAGTATATTTTCAATCAAATTTAATTCCTTTGTCAAAATCTCATCTAATAAGTGGGGGCAGAAGGAATGGTTTATGTCTTAATTTGTTTGTTTAGAAGATAGTTTTTGTTCCTTCATTTTAAAGGAAAAGATAGGTTTGTAATATTTATTCATTTCACTACATCATTGACCAGAGGCTAATATCATTCTGGTTTTGCACTGCTTTTTTTAGTTGCATGTATGTAACATCTTATTACATCAAACACTACGTACCTAGGTCAGCTTACTGATGTAGAGAAATGACTGAAATAGAAATTCCTGTCTGCTAAGATAACTAGTCATAATTAAAAATGTCGCTTTACTTCTTAAAAGGCTATATGACCTATTTTTTTTCCCCAGATGTCTTTGAAGTGGTTTGTGGTGGTTTTTGTTTTGGTTTGTTTTTTGTTTGTTTTTTTTTAATTTTTAACATCTGATACTATCTATGAAGTAATAATATAGATTATCAGCTTGAGATTCCATTTTAATATAAATCTTCGGAGATTTAAAAAAAAAGCAGTCCCCTAATCCTTCCTCATGTTCCTTAAATTTTCCCCTCCATTTTAATTTGCAGTGTAGATATTCTGATCAGAACAAGCCAATGCCTCTGAAGAAAAAAAATAAAAATCTCTTAACTACTGACTCACAGCCTGGTAAAAACAATATTAAAAGGTAGAGCCTGACACTTTGAAAATAGTTTAGAATTATGAAACCTTTGAATGACCAATTTAACTAAAATCTTACTGTTTCTGATTTGTCTATATAATCTACTTACAAAAATATTTAACTTGCATTCACTCTGAGGAAGACAGACAGAAGTACCTAAAATGTTGTTTCCTTGCTTTTGAATAAAAAGTATTAGAAAAGGTATTCTACTTTGTCATGAAATAAAGTGACTTTTGAACTTTTCTGGTCTGATGTTTATTGGCAGTCAGTTTGAATCCAGTTAATGTAACTGTACTATGCAATATAAAGGAGTATGATATAAAAGGATACTTCCGCTATTTCATTTGGTTCAACACATAGTTTTGGACACAAAGGATTACACTTTCAGAGAAACAGAGTGTGAAAAAATAGTATTAAAAGAAGGGATTTAGAAAATCAAAAATAAAGAAATAGGTACAGCTTTTGCTACTTATGGAAAATATGTAGATCTACTAATTTTTTTAAGAGATGTGAAATGTATCTGCAAAAAATAAAGTCACTGTAAAGTGGAAAACAGTTTAGAAAATACAATTTTTTATTTCTGCTGTTCACAGAATGAATAGTGTGGTTTTGTTACCTTTCTCCAGACATTGCAGAGTTCTGCTTCTGCACATGCCTGCATGTTACTTCACTTACTTTGACATTTAGCAGCTGGGATTCCTTAGCTAGCTTAAGCCTACGGAGGAGCCAGATTTTTCTTAATAAATATGATCTTATCTGAACAATTTGACCTAGGAACACACTTAATACACGGTGCACAGATTTAATGTTTCACAAAATGCACTGTGTTGCTGGTTTCGTCAGACAAAGAGAAACAGAAGTTTCCCACATCCTTTCACAAAACCAACTCACATTCTCAAAACTCAGCCATCAGAGACTGAGATGCATGCCCATCACCTTGCAGCAGAGGAATAAAAACTCACGGTTTTCTTATGTTACAATATGTTACAACCACCAGCAATTTGTTCTGCATCAAAGGATAAAGGATGCCCTTTTAATGATGAGATATGGCTACTGACACAACCTAGATGAACTATAAACGTGACTTTGTAGGCAAGCAGTGAGGGTTAGCCCAGATTTTCATCCTGGATTGTTACTGTTGACAACATAATGTAAAATGCACCAGCAGTTTTTGGAGCAAAAGCTTGAACTAAGGACTGGTGTCTCCCACATGGTTGCCCACCCTGCTTCCCAAGAGAATATGCTAATGTAGGCTTTTGTGAGAAAGCTGGATACCATAAATGCAACATCATTTTTATTTCCTTTCCTCTTCATTATCCTTCTTATGTCACATTTTATAATGCATTTCAGGTTTTATAAGTAACTTTTAAAGGGTGAATATTAAAACCCAATTGTCCTGGTTTCAGCTGGGATAGAGTTAATTGTCTTCCTAGTAGCTGGTACAGTGCTATGTTTTGAGTTCAGTATGAGAAGAATGTTGATAACACACTCATGTTTTCAGTTGTTGCTAAGTAATGTTTAGTCTAAAGTCAAGGATTTTTCAGCTTCTGCTGCCCAGCCAGCAAGAAGGCTGGAGAGGCGCAAGAAGTTGGGAGGGGACACAGCCAGGGCAGCTGACCTAAACTGGCCAATGGGATATTCCATACCATGTGTCACATCTAGTATATAAACTGGGAGGAGTGGGGGCGGGGGGGTTGCTACTAGGGGACTAATTGGGTGTCCATCAGCGGGTGGTGAGCAAATGCACTGTGCATCATTTGTATATTCCAATCCTTTTATCATTACTGCTGTCACTTAAATAGTCTTATCACTATCACTATTAGTTTCTTCTTTTTATATTCTATTAAACCATTCTTATCTCAACCCACGAGTTTTACTTCTTTTCTCAATTTTCTCCCTGATCTCACCGGGGGCGGGGGGGGGGGGGGGGGGGAGGGGGAGTGAGTGAGCAGCTGCGTGGTGCTTAGTTGCTGGCTGGGGTTAAACCACGACACCAATGAACCAACCAACCAACCAACCAAGCAGAGGGGTTGGGCTACAGTACCTGAAGACAAGACCTTCAGACAGGAGCACAGCTGAAGGCACAGTTTGTTACTTAGCTGCTTCAGTTGTTGTATGAAGACTTAAGACAGCCCTCTACTCAGTGTCTGGTCATGTAGCATCCAAGCCTAGGAATCTAACTTTTTAATGTGTTGTAAATGTTGTTTGAACTTTCGTATTCACCACAAAGCACCTTTTGGGTGGGGTGTCAGCCCCTGGCAACTGAGGTATCAGTTACCTTGGTGTATTTGTATGCACATCTGCTAAAATTGTTCCATTCATGGAGTTTCTACCAAAGTCTTATGCAAAATAACACAACTGCTCAATCTTAGAGTTTAAATGGTGCAGAAGGAGTTGTACAATGACCTCTGTTGTACAAGGGTAGTTTTTTATAGAATCAGACATAGTTTGGTCTGTGATGAGATTGTATACAAACCATGAGAGAAAATAGTTGAATCAAAATTGTATTTAATTTAAGGACATTTCTTAGATTATCTCTGAAACAGGTTTTTTGTTTGCTTGTTTGTTTTTTAAGATACTGCATGTGGAGCATTTTATACCCTTTTTTATTGCTGTTCTATTTCCATTATGCTTTTCACATGATGCATTTTCACCTTACCTTCTGGACTAAAGTGTCCTCATTTGAACAAACTTGAACCTTTACCTCGCAAAACACAACTTTGTCCTTTTGGTTATTATTAATGATCATTGCTACTTCCAGTGAGTAGATGGCCAACATTTGTATTTCTGCAGTTAAAACATCTCAGTTGAATATTTTATGAATATTAATAGTAATATTTTAAGTTACTGTCTGTTGTCCCTAGGAACTAGACAAATCTAATGTAATGATAATTCTATTAATTTGAAGTAAAATTTGTTCAGCTCTAAAATTTTTTGCAATTAAAAATTTTATATGAACAAGCAGAACACTCTTGCTAAGTATTGGCAAATAATGAATCTATAAGTCATGTTTTCTTAAAAGTCTGATAGTTGTCTCTTGCAGGGATGGGAAACTTTAGTAGTGCAAAGGGAGAATAAATTAAAGATCATACAGATACAACATGCCAAAGAATTTAAACTCACTTATGTTTCGAAAAGACCTAGCAAGATGAGAGTGAAATGCTGTTGTGGTTTAAGACCAGCCAGCAACTAAGCACCACACAACTGCTCACTCACTCCTCCTCTCACTGGTGGGATGGGGAGGAGAATCAGAAGAAAAAGGTAAAACCTCATGGGTTGAGATAAGAACAGTTTAATAGGACAACACAAGGAGAGAAGAAATAATAATAACAATAATGATAAAAGAACACATAAAGCAAGTGATGCACAATGCAACTGCTTACCACCCAGAACACTATGTTCAGCCTGTTCCTGAGCCATGATCCCTCCTCCCCTGGGCAGCTCCCCCAGTTTATATACTGAGCATGACATCGTAGGTATCGAATATCCCCTTGGTTAGTTCAGGTCAGCTATCCTGGCTGTGGCCCGTCCCATCTTCTTGTGAAAATTAACCCTATCCCAGCCAAACCCAGGACAAAACCAAAAGGAATTGAAATTGCTAAGACAAAAATGATACAGGAATGTTCTGTCTATTCAAGAATACAAACTAGCTGCTTTCAGGCTTTTATCTAAGATAATTTCCACATGAAGCAACTTTAAGGAAAAGTTTACAGTCAGACAATAATTTCTTCAGTGGAGACCTATCATCTGCTGTATCTGACGATCCTGTCATTATATTGTATCAATGTTATGTGAAATAATAACACATTAATCTTTTCTCCCTTCTATTAAAATATATGTCAGTTTGAAGTTAAGCAAGAATTTTCTTCACTCTTGAGTAGTTCGTCAGCTGAGCTAAATCAGTTCACTATATTAACCAGCTATTTAAAACCTCTAATATAATGAAGGTCTTCAAGGAATCTGAGAATCTTTGTGACTAAATGGGAGAGTAGAAACAGAAAATTTGAATAGCCCAAAAGGAAAAGCACACACAAAAAAAAGTGAAAATACAGAAATATGTAGCCTTAGGGCCATCAAACATGTAATATTGCCCTTTGTGAGCCAGGCACTTAGGGGAAAAGAATAAGGTGTGGGGTCTTCCATGAAGAAACCAAACTTTATAATAGCCTGAAGGAAAAAGTCATAAGCTAAGAATTTAGTCTTCAAAGCTCTTTTTGAATTAGAAATAAGTAATAATTTCTGAGAGGGAAGTAATTTTCTCTCTAAAAATATTCTGAAAGAGAATAATGAGGAAATAAAATCTAAGCAAAGTTTCTAACTAAAGGTCTTTTTTTTAAAAAAGATTATGTAAAAAAAACCCACCTTTAGGAACTTGAATTCGTTAGTAGAGGAGGAGAGAATGGGAGAAGACAACTCTGAGTTCAAAAGGTTGACATTTCAAAATAAGTCCCTTTGAACCATGGACCCTTCCTTTCCTCTTCTTTCTTTATCCCTTGAAAATAATCTGGGGGGGGGGACTAGGGGGGGGAAGCAAGGGAGTTGGGAAATGGAAAGAAGAAAGGGCAGAGGGAGGAGGGACAGAACAGCATCTTAGAAATGCTTTAAAGATATTGTGATTAAGAAGAGGATTCCAGAGTTAGGGAAAAAATTGGCAGTGTCTAAAATCTGACCAATAATTTTCTTCACTGGTTTTGTGAAGTGAAATACTTCCTTTAGATATTTTTTTTTTTTAAATAGATCCATATATGTATACTTTCACAAAGTCTTCCTCCTTTAACATCATATATTGATTTTAAAATGAAAGTTCTGAATGTTTTAACTACCATATTCCTTATTTTGAGGTCAGACAGTATTTGTGTCCACTCTTGTACATTTTATAGAATTCTTTATCTGTGTTAGTCTTTTCTTCTTTGTGAGTCCTTTTGCTTTCAATTACTTTCATTATTGTCTATTATTCATTAATGTGAATTTATAATTTACTTTTGTATTCATCAAGATGTTAGGCCAACTGTCCAACTGTACTCTTCATCCTCTACCTGACTCTTTTTTCCACCTGTATGGTGGTTATATTAATACTATGTCCCACAAGGAATTTCTGGAGCTCAGAAATGTGATTGGAAATGCAGCTGAATTCCTCAAAAAGGTGCTATAGTTATATATACAAGTGTTTTACTTTGAAGGTGCCAGTCACTTAGAATCAAAGTTATTCTTGACCTTTTATGCATTTGAAGATTCAGATGGCACTTTTCCCTTTGTTTCTTTTCTTCTTTATGTCCATTGGGCTCAGTGGAATCAGCTGGTAGAGACCTCTGAGATCAGCTTTTGTTGGTTGGACCCATTGATCAAATCTCCAACAAACTGTAATTTTACAATGAATCAAATTGTTCTATTGTAAAGCTGCATGCCACGTAATAAAAACAGCTTGGAAAAGCCCTAAATTAAGAACTCATCTCAGATCCACATATGATGCCTTTGTTTCCTAAAGGCACCCCTCCACCCCAACTTGCAGAATTCAGGCAATGGTTACTTTTCTTTAGACATTGCGTAGTGTGAGGGCTTATTCTTTCTTTTGCTTTCTCACAGGAATAGTCCTGTTAATAAAATAAGTGTAGTACATATTTAGGTTCTATAGTCACTATAGGATCTTTTTTTTTTTTTTTGAATGGTGCATTGAAATTAATAGGATTTTATTCCATTAGAGAGCTCTCCATGATGAAATGCCACTACAGAACACAGTTAACCCCACCAGGCTAATTGCTTACTCCATTCTAGCAGTTTCTTCATGTTTTTTGGGGGGGAAAAAGGAGTCATAAAACAGCTTCCGTTTTCATGAAAAGGATGAAAGGTACCTAATTTGATCTTTGCATAGACATGCTTATAAGCACAGGGAAATTTAGCACACTATTTTATTGATGGCACACCTGTTCATTTTGAAAGTGTTCCATGAATTGCAACAACATGAACTGACATAATACCGTGCTGATCATTTAATTTTGTGAAGTAATACAGCTCTGCCTAGTTCTATGCAATCTGTTCATTCCACTTTTCTTGTTATATTGAGAGATAGAAGAGATTTCTGAATGAAGATTTATGATGCTCTTGCTCCTCATGTATTGTCTTTAACCATTTTCACACCATCATAAAATAAGTCAGTGACAACAACTTTAGAATTTTTAGATGAAAAAATTTACAGCTTGTCAATTTAAAAATTTATGTTTATCACTATTTTTACATGACCCTGTTATTTTGAAAGCGTTAAAACTTGGAGGGTTCCCAGGTTCTTTTTTTTTTTTCCTGAACAAGAAGAAATTAATAGCAACACAACACACTTCTGAAAATGCATGAGATATAACTCTCATACCTTGACCCTTATATCTGCCTCAGCCCCTTACACAGCTGCTGCCTCCATGATTTTGCAAGAATGGCAGAAAATAAACCTACCCAATACAGATAGAATACTTATGGGGAAAAAAATACAATTGCTAACAATGTTTATTTGCAGATACTGGGAAAATTACTTGCTTTTAGTGAGCTACTTGAAGTAATGATGGCTCACAGTTCAGAATGTTTTTTTACTAGATGAAACACCTACTTTAACAGACATCAGTTTTACCAGAATGGTTTATAAAAAGATGGATCAAATGTGCTGTGAGTTAGGGTAGGGAAAAGAGATACTGGTATAGGTACATATTATAGTTTCAATGTTAATATCACTACACTGGAATAAAGAGGTGACTACCCAGTGAAAGGAGAAAATGCAATAGCAGAAGTCCAGGAATGGATGAGGTATGTGGCATGGGTAAAGTGGATGTACAGAGACAGCAGCAGAACCCAGGCCTCGGTGACTACAAGAACTACTCCAGAAAAGAGGTGTCGTGAAAGGATTTCTATTTCCCTTGTGAAGCTTAAGGGGAAAGTATTATTCTTTTTGCTAAACTTTTTGCTTCTTGTTTTTCTCCCATATTTTCTTTAGTGGTGTTAAACTAGATATAAAACAGAGCTATGCTTGACTACTTGAAGAAAAAATATAGGGAGGCAACCCATAAGTCTAAGGTTGCTTATGAAGTCCAGCATTCATCTAAGACAACTGAACTTGGATTTCCACACCCCAAGAAAAAGGATGGCCTAGAGCATTGAATCTGGCGCTGACCCTAATGGGTCCAGGATTGGACTCAGTAACTAAACTTTCTCTAATCTGAGTTGGCCTAAACCAAAATTAACAATAAAGTGGTGTTTGAACAGGAATTCCTAAGTGTTAGTCCATTGAAGACTGCACCAAACATAACTCCATTTTATATCTTAACATTACAACTAAGTAAATTTGACTTTTTTTTGTTTGCAGCGATTTTCATATATTCTGCTAAAATATTTCATTCTGTGTGAATATTTCTTGACATCTGTACTGCCAGGTTTTTGTGGGTTTTTCAGATAAAAATAGATGGCCCTCTACTGCCTTTGTAGATTTTTTTTGTTTGACAAAGAAGTCTTGCTATTGAATTTTGATGGGCCCCAGAAAGCCACTTAGAGACATTGTTATGAACCAGCTATCAGAAGACTTTGGTTCGCTTGACCTCATGATCTCTGAGTACAACATCTCAGTCCCACTTACAATTAAAATTATTACTTGTCTTCAGTGCTAGTATTTGCATTTTTCCTGCAATACTTCATTTTCAGGACCTCTTAAAATCGTAAGACAATTTCCATAATTTCATTTTGTAGTGAAAATGAGCAGATCAGACTCTTGCTCAGATCTGTGTCAACTTCACACCAGTCTTACAAGATCTGAAGATGATCATAATGGTGAAGAACATCTGATAGTAAATAGACTTTCTCTGTAATGTGGTGATTGTGAAGTTTAGGGAAGGTGGAGGCAAACCCATCCAGAAGTACATTTTCCAGACACACTAATTAAAGGTAGTCTGTCCCCCTTCCCTAAAGGAGCAGAATTCTTTCAAAGCTGCATTGCTGCTGTTGTCTGAGGTAGAGAAGCCTACCTGTGACTCAGCAGGGTGAGTCCCGAGTACCATATGGGAGTACCCATAGTCATCCCACAGCAGTTCCTGCAAGTGAAGGCACCTTCTCTCTGGATTCCAATTCCATACTCAGTAAGTAAGTCTTAAGTTCAGATCAAGTGGTCAGCAGAGCTTTTTTACATGGGACCTGCTACTCCTTCCTCTCAAAGGTCAGATACATTGTTTCATCTCTCTCACATGAACGTGGCAGGCACTTGTGCTAGCTTAATTAACAACCTGAGAAGGTGAAAATGTTCATTTTCAGTGTTTTCACTTTGACTATTTTAGATACGTATCAAGATATTTTTGTATGTTGTCTTGCTGTGCACCATGTTACCACAATGATTTCTCTTAGTCTCCAGCTCAGAACTCATTTTTCTTTCCCTTCCTGATTCAATAAAGTAAAAGTTGGTGAACACTTGCTTTCAACAGAAATTGATAAAGTTGGACTCTGGACAGACACTTAGTGCTTCTACAATAATACCTCAGTTTTATGTATAGCTTCTGTGTGCTACAGAGAACATTTCTGAAGTGTACAGGTGCATAAACAACACCAGTACCCTTCTGCCATTTGATGATATATATATGGAGGGAATGGTTATTCTCTGATCTTTTATGTTCTGCTAAGAGTCTGGACCTTACAGTATCATATATTGCACAAACATGGGATTTGGCATGAATTCCAGGAAAGTAAGTCTATCTTCATGACACAAATCTGTCTGCCTGCAAGGAGTTAAATGAGATTGATATAGAAGAAGCAAAAAGGAACTGAATCAGTGAAAAAGAAATGCTCAAGGGAACAAGGTTGGGGAGGAGAAGTGCATGCCTCCCACGAGCCTGGCGTGACGTCAAAACTCTTAAACTTAAAGATGCTGGAGGAGATCAGACCACCCACAAAGTATCAGTAAAAGCTGTCAGGCACACAAAAAGGCATAGGGAGATAGAAGGAACATGCTGAGAGCATGCTGAGACAGTCTGTTTTCTCCAGAAGCAATAAGGGAGGGGAAATAGAGCAGCCAAGGCAAACTCACAAAACCATGCAAGGAAATACTGAAATGAAGAACTGTAGATAAGGAGAAATTTATAGAGATATTATTATTCTTTACTCCCTCTGCTATTTACCCTGGATAAAATTATATATATACAATCATTTGTTCTGTAGCTTCTGTTTCTATGTCAGTACAAATTTACACCATTAAAGGCTCCTGCAGAGAATTCCTCACAAATGACAGATGCAGTATAGCAGGTCACATTAAGTTTACAAGAAACAGAGATTCAGCCTTGAAGTACTGTACAATTGGATGAACTGCATTATCTCAGTTTGAATCAGATGGGAGAACTCTGGAATTTCAACAAAAAGTCCAAACTGAAATAAATATAATAACAGATGTCAACTGAATAAATATCAGCTGAACCCTAACTATCAGCTCAGTTGTCATTTCTCATTAATATTTTTAAGATTTTAATAAGATTTAGATGAGTTTTCAATGGGAAATCACAGTCTATACCACCTCAGTACTCCCCTTGACCCCAGCAAAATACCTTCTGGTTTTTCACCACTCAACCCAAGTATTTGAACATGTAATGAAGCAGCATTTTAGAACTACCTTGTCCATTATGGATTGATTGGAAAATTCCTAGGTGTTTATGTTTTTCTTTCTAACAAAGTGAAACAAATAGCAATTTTGAAAGATTTCACGTCTACCTGTGTTTTTGGCAATGCTGGGGAGTTTCACTTGTGCAGCTTTCTGCACAAGTCCAGACCCTGAGAACTGCTTGGGTTAGAAGGGCCCTCAGGAAGCTTCTATGTCCAACCTCCTGCCCAAAGCAGGGCCAGCTCTAGCATCAAACCAGGCTGCTTAGAGCTTGAAAAGATGGGCTTGCACAACCTCTCTGGGCAGCCGGCTCAAATGCTTCACTGCTCTCAGGGTGGAAAAACTTTTCCTTGTATCCAGTCAGAATGTCCCCTGTTTCAATTTATGCCTATTTTCTTTTGTCCTCCCACCAGGTATCACTGTAAACAGTCTCCCTGGGTCTCCTTGGTACCCTTTTTGTAGGTACAGGCAGGCAGCTGTTGGACTTCCCAAAGTTCTTTCTTCTCCAGGCTTAATAAGTCCCAGGCCCTCAGCCTCTCCTCACAGGGCAAGTGCTCCAGCCTCAAACATCTTGGTGGCATTCCATTAAACTTGTCCCAGTTTATCAACATCTTCCTGTACTGGGGAGCCTGGATGTGTGCTGAGAAGGCAGGGATAATCTCTCCCCTTAGTCTACTGGCTGTTCTTACAGACCAGAACAGAGCTGGCTGTCTTGGCTGGCTTGTGCTCAGCTGGCTCTTAGCCCAGACCTCCAGGGCCTTTTCAGCAGGCTGCTTCCCAACTAGTTAGTCCCCAGCCTGTGTTGCTAAAAGATTATTAATTATTCCTTCCCAGTTAGACAATTTTTCATTTGTCCTTGTTGAATTTCATGAAGGTTACTCTTCCAGCCTGTCTAGGTTCAAGGGACATTGCATTTTGGAAACATTTATCCTTACGAACCACACCTGCATCATGAAATTGCAAAGCATATTAAAAGTAATTTTGCAAAACCAGTATTACCAAAAACCTGAAGTTATTGAGAGTCCTTCAGAGCTTGGTGTTTTACCTGAAATTCAAACTCAGAAATGCTTATGCAGGTTCACTTATAAACATGCAAAACCCTCCTTTTTATTTCAACAAGTTCTAAATAATTTTGTTTCACAGTCAAAAGTATATCCTAGAGACTGAGGAGCCAGAACTATTTTTCTAAAAATCCTAGTGACAGTTTTATTAGAGTTTATAATTTGGAGGAGAAATTCAGTCGGTCTATAATTTCTAGGTGTTTGAAATAACAGTGAAGGCTTTGGTTTAAACCAAAGCACACTGGTGTCAGTAGGTTTTGATTCAGGCTCACAGAGTGCACAACTGGCAAAAACAATATTTGAAACAGTCTTTCATCACCCTTGGGGAAGACAGAACTGTACAGCAAGCCAGAGGTGTGCCAAACAGCACTGATTCCTAAATCCAATTGTATCATCATTACTGTCTCTTTCAGACTTTATTAGCAATGTTTTAATAAATTTGCTTATGCTTTTGCTGTTAACCACTTTTGCACAGCCAAAGAGGTTTACTCAGCAAAGAGATAACAATGACACTTTATGCTTTTAGCATTTGATTAAATACTCGTTACCCCCAATTGTTCTGTTTTCCCGTTAAACAGAAAATACCCAAAATCAAAATTAGTTTAGCCTTCAAATGGGTGTGAAGATTACTTTCTTTTCTGTCCATTGTTCAGGTCTGATCCGTGAAAAAAGGCTATTGTGTGTGATACTTACAGATTATATACGTATTTGCTGTTTCCTAAACTGAACTGAAGTTTGTCTCATTAAGAGATCCACATCCCTGCAAACACAGAAAACCTTTAAGCTTGTATTCCTAATTACTATTAAAGTTGTATTATATCTGTGAGAGGGAGCATAAAATCTGAAGGATCTAAATTTGTAAGCCCAGTGGTCCAATGCTGCAAAAAGCATATTTTTGATTGTGCTGAGCATGTATCCATGTCACTGTCTCTCCCAGTCTCTCTTTCCTCCTCTCTCCCACTTTTATGCATGCACACACACAGACACAGTTTTCTCTAGAAAAGATGACCCTTACAGAACAAATATCAGCCACACTGTTAGGGAACCAATCCAGCAAACATTTGCTTAACATTTCCAGCACAACCAGCTCCACTGATTTTACTAGGACAACTTGTGGCAATAAAATATACGTGGGAGTATTTTCAAGTATATGTACTACTGAAGCACTTGGATCCTTCAGCAAAGAAAAGGAAACAGAAGCAGGTGAGAATGTGCTCCAGTATCCTCTGCTGACACTTGGGGGGTCTGCCATCTTTACAGGGCTCTTCTTTAAAAAAAAAATTTCTGGGGAAATATGTGTGTTAGGAGGGAGGAGAGGAAAGACTTAGTTGACATCTGTGATCATAACACATGAAAAGAGGCCAGAAATAAAACATTGGCGCTACTCTGCTCCTTTCATAGATCAGTACTGACTTAATACAGTTACTCCCACCCTCTGGTAACATAAAATGAGACTTGTTGAGGCTCAGGTCTCTACCTCTAACTTCATTATAATTTCCTTCTTTGTGCAGTCCCAGAAATTTTCCTTAGTAAACCACTGTAGCAGCAGATCTAGCCTGTCTATAATGCAATTGGACCCTGGAAAGCTTTTTTGACCTCAAACTTTATGTTCATTCAGAACCTTTCAAAAATAAATGTTTAGAAATTGTTAAAGAAATTTATATCCTAACATGTTCCTATTCTTTTGGTTTCAATTGGTCTATCAATATTAAAGGAAACATGAACATTTTGACCTTACAATTTTCATTGCCATTTTCAGAAGTTCTCCTAACATCCAGCTACTGACTGAACATTTTATGCAATTCTCTACGTTTACCCTCTAGGTAGAATAAGGAGGTAGAATACAAATGATAGTTTGTAGCTCTGTGGAGTTATTTCCCCTATTTAAATGTAATTCTAGGAATGCATCTTGAACACAATTAAATAAAACTACCAGATAACAGTAATGTGAATGTGGCTTAAAACAGTAAATGAAATTACTTTACTGCTTCTTGGTAATCTCATTTAACTGAAAGTTTTCAAATTATTTCAGTAGGGTATTGTGTATTTCAGTAGGGTATAAGCACACTTATCCACAGCTCCCCAAACAATTCTGCTAGTTTAGTTATTAGTTTGATAACTTAATATGTTTTTAATTACATTTCAGAAAAGCACATTTCCCTTGCAATGTTCCAAAGTTTTTTTATTTAAAAAAAAGGAGGAATGTCTTAATAATTAAAAAATAAATAAATAAAAATGCACAAATTAAGTTGTGAGACAATACCACTATACACAGAGATTTATTACCAGAGCTAGGGGAAGATTTTAAAAAAGACAGAAAAATTCACCTGGATATAACTTGTTTATTCATATATTCTTAATATTACTTTTCAGAAAGTATACTGGAGACTAAGTTTTCAGAAAAGAATATTTATGCTAGAATATATTTTAAACGAATATTACAGAATGTGCATGTAAAGTGAATGTTAGTTTAATATATTCTGATTTTATATAGGGCAAATGATTCTGTAAGTTAAATTATTGCAGCCCAGGAATTGAAATGTGTCCAATCAAAAGCAGACAATATATCTTGATTGTCAAAAGCAGGTATTTGTCAATAGACTGCAAACCACCTACAGTCTAATGGCTTTCTGTAAATTAGTCCAGATATAATGTAGCCCAAAAAATACACTTGATAAGAGTCTGAAATTCTCACAGATGAAAAGGAAGACTAGTTGGATTTTTCAGAAAACACCAGAAAATTTTATAACAAAATTTCCCATCACACTAAATTTCTGTCACTTGCAGCAGTTATGAATTCTTTGACTAAACTGTGTTCTGAATTTGTCTATCCATTTTTATTCCACTGACTTCTCCCATGTATTTTAATCTACTAGTGTGCTTCGAGTGTATTTATACTCTGGGTGGATACCGGTATGTGCCTTTTGAATTACAGATTGTAACAAGCATCTGAGTGAAAGCAAGCCTTCTATTTTGATTAGGACACTAACCCCAGGTTGAATAACCTGCTTCAGCACAAATCTTGGACTCCTCTGTACCACTCTTACACATGTTTGTAGAATGGGCAAAGTAGCAGTATTTCCCTGCAAGAAACACTGTCAACCAAATTTTATCCTTAATCTCATATGAGGAAGAATGTTTGGATTTCAATGTTCTGTTAAAATCCCGTTGGATTTGCAAATATGCCAGAATGTCTGCTCTCTTTGTGAATAGTCATCTCTGCATTTCAAAATATATTAAATGAATAGTGATTTCATAGTAATTTTTCTTTTCCTCTGGGCCTACTGGCATCACGAACATCTTATTGTTATTGTCAATTTTGATAAGCATGAATGTAGAAGCAACAGTAGAGGTAAAACTATAGTAAGGAAGGCTAAAGAGATTTTAAATGCTAATCTTTAGACCAACTTTTTTTTTTCTGAGAAAAACTTTCCTAATTCTTCATTAAATCTAGTGGGTCAATTTTTGCTGTAAATATACAGTAAATGTAAAATCAAAATATAGCAAATGTTCTTTTTTACCCAATTACATTACAAATAAAAGCTAAATATTAACTTCTGTTTCTCCATATATAAAAAATGCATATATATACACACATATAAATAAATGTTTGTATATCGTGCATATATGCACACACATATATAAAAAATGTTAGCATGTGTCTATCTTATAACTCTGAAATAGTAGGCTCATTCTCCTAATTGGATTTATAATATATGGAAAATAAACAGCTGCATTTGTAGAAAGTGCTATTAATAAGCTATGCAAATTGTAATAGAGATGTTACTGCTGCAATTTATAAAATTATGCAATAGAAAAATATCTAGACACCATGGGAAAACCTGAGTTTCCATTTATCTTATTTTTTCTAATTGAAATTGTTCTGAAACAATGGCTTTCTGGATAGTAGCTGGCAGTTAAGATAGCCTTCTCTCCCAGGAAACAGCAGTACTACTAATTAACATGTTTTCAAAAAACAGACTCTTGACAGTGAGCTGCAAGAGCAGAAAGAGGTTGCTAGGTACCTGCACTCACAAGACCTGAATTTTTTATTCTTTGTGAGAGAATATATTGCAAAGGTTTCATCACTGGCAACTTTCCCTGCTAAGAAATTTATTCTTCAGTGTCTGGAAAACATTAATTTAAATCTTTTTAATGAACTAATGGGTCATGTAAAATACCTTATACTTTAGCAAAATCATTTTTTAATCAAACATCGTAGTTTTAATTGGTTAATATTTGAGCTACACTTTGTACATCGAAAACTAATCACTAGTATTACCACACAGATGATAGTAATTCCAGCTAAATGGACAGAGTTGAAATATTTTTTGCAGTTTTCTCATTGTTTTCTCAATCACAATACCTTCTGTTGGTGTATTTTCAGCCTAGCCTCTTCCCAAGGCAATGTCCATTAAAGGTTCCATATACCTATATTTATATACAAATATGTCGTGGTTTAACCCCAGCCAGCAACTAAGCACCACGCAGCCGCTCACTCACTCCCCCCCATCCAGTGGGATGGGGGAGAAAATCAGGAAAAGAAGTAAAACTCCTGGATTGAGATAAGAACGATTTAATAGAACAGAAAAGAAGAAACTAATAATGATAATGATAACACTAATAAAATGACAACAGTAGTAATAAAAGGATTGGAATGTACAAATGATGCACAGGGCAATTGCTCACCACCCGCCGACCGACACCCAGCCAGTCCCCCAGTGGCAAATCCCTGCCCCCCCCACTTCCCAGTTCCTAAACTAGATGGGACGTCCCATGGTATGGAATACACTGTTGGCCAGTTTGGGTCAGGTGCCCTGGCTGGGCATGAGAAGCTGAAAAATCCTTGACTCTAGTCTAAACACTACTGAGCAACAAGTGAAAACATCAGTGTTATCAACATTCTTCACATACTGAACTCAAAACATAGCACTGTACCAGCTACTAGGAAGACAGTTAACTCTATCCCAGCTGAAACCAGGACATATGTTTTGAAAAGTCTCTACTTGTCATACAACCCAGAACACAAAAGACTTTGACCAAATAAGCCTGAGCCAAAATTTTGTGCTGCTTCAGGCATTGATTAAGGATATGACGCTTAAATGGTCAGCATGCATGCTATCCCAAGAAACTAGGAATAGTATGCTGTTCCAGGGAAATGATGGATCAGATATAATCAGAAAAAAATCAAAGCCCCAGAGAAAAAAAGAGACAAATCACATTACTTAGACGTTTAGAGGTAAATATTCCACTGAATATGACATGAGACAAATTTCACCTTTACATTTTCCATAGATGTACTTCTACAACAATTATAATAGAGTAAGAACTATCCAAAAAAAAAGCATAGTGTAATTTTCAAGGATTTGTTTTACTGCGTAGTTTAGTATGCAAATGATAATAACTGCAGTGTAAATTCAATACAGCAAATATAACTGGATTTTAATATGAAGACCATCATCAAAGGAAGAGTAGCATGAAATTCAATCATACAGGTAACGTTCTGGTTAGGA
The DNA here is from genome assembly GCF_947461875.1 of Haliaeetus albicilla. Classification (NCBI taxonomy): domain Eukaryota; kingdom Metazoa; phylum Chordata; class Aves; order Accipitriformes; family Accipitridae; genus Haliaeetus; species Haliaeetus albicilla. The sequence goes on from NC_091488.1 coordinate 21,283,324, forward strand.
GCATTTTTAGTTATTATTTAAGGTCTAAGCACACACACACACACATTTATTTTTCTATTGTAACAGTACTAAATGTGCATATGATCTTATCACGTTGCACCCTCACTGAAAAACAAAACAAACTAATAAACCTATGAAATTACATTTCTGATATAACAATGCCTATTGTACCTCAACATAGCCATAATTTTGTGGGAATCTCAATCAAGTCTCTTAAAGCTTCCTGTGGTTTACAAAAAATAAAAGTTGCATTTATTTTCTGAATGAATTTATTATTTAAAATATCTACCAGTTGAAGAAAATTAAGGACTGTCTCCTGAGATGTGTGTATGAGGGAAGAAATGTCACTTTTACTGCTTTTATATAACAAATTATCACTGAATGGATCATTAAATTCCTCTCGGGTAAAGGCAATATTATTCAAAATATTTATAGGAAAGAGGGTATTTCTATACTACACCTAACAATGGCTTAATGCAAAAGTTCATGAGCAATAATGAGGTCAGGAACTCAAAGCCCATTCCCTCATTGCTGATGTTACACCAAAAAACTTTTTCTGGATAAAAAAAAATATATTATATATATTATATATATTAATTTATCATGAAGCTTAATTAGTGTTTCAGCAGTCCAGTAGTCCAAATTATCTAATACAGAAAAACCTCTATGATAATATTCTTAAACCTGTTGCACAATGCCTTCCCTTTCTGGGGTAGTTATGGTGGTTATGCTCACCCTGGGTCTTAAGGTTGACAGCTTCAGCTTTAAAACCTCCTTCAGTAGACTTTGGGGTGGGGAGTGTCACAGAGAGCCACGAGCATCCCAAGCCATTCACTGGAGGAATGTGGTGCTCCTAGTGGGAGTCTCTTCCGCTTCTGATTTAGGGTTTGTTTTCCCATCCCCATCTGCTCCCTTCTGCCTGCTCCCAGGGAAGGGGTGAAAGCTGTCCTGCAGCCCCCTATACCACCAGGATCCATTTGTCCCCCAGGGACTGCCTGGGGCTGTCAGCCCCTTCCCCAGCGGCACTCAAAGAGCTGGAGCTGGGAATGGGCACTTGGCCATGAGAGCTGGACAATGGGCACTCAGCCACGGGGCACCTGGTAAACCCAGCTCAGCCCTGCTCAGGCCAAGGGCAGCCCAGCCACCCCCTGGGACCCAACACAGCCTGCCACAACACAGGGCTGCCTGCCCTGGGCTATGGTAAAACCATATTTACAGGGCTACACAGATCAACAGTTCTGTAACTTTTCCTTTTCTTCCAGAATTTTGCATTCTTTTTTACAGCGTCATGGCCTAAACAGGAAGCAAGGGTATCTGCCTTGTTGAGATCCCAACAGTCCTAAAAGCATTTTCATGGCAGATGCAACACATGCATTTAACTCTTCCACAGACATAGGAAAGCCTAATCTTATAGGTTACTTAGATGTGGGTAGGAATGTTAAATGCTCAGTCCTCTACATGGAACATCCATTCTGTGCACACATAATAGTTTTGAGACAAGGGGAGTCAAAAGAATCTCAGCAGACATAATAAAGGGGGGTGAAAGATGATGTTTAGTGCTTACATTGTTGAAATTAGCTGAGGCAGAGACAGTCCTTGATAAGAAGAGCTGGTCCCAAGAGCCAGCCAATGAGGTAAAGACAGTCCTTGATAAGAAGCAGGAGCAGGCCCCAAGAGCCAGCTAAGACTGGTCTTGCGGCTTGGGTGAATACCAAGAAATCACTGAGCCTGCGCAAGGAAAAAGGTTACTAGCGGTGACGAAGAGGAGTCATCTATCTTCATCTCTGCGACCACCAGACGACCACCATAAAGAGGCCCTGCGCAGGTGCAGTTGGGAGGGGACTATGGAAATGACCTCTCAGAGCAAATTTTAATATGAAGCGGGGATAGGTCATGCATATGTATAGGCGTATTGTGAATATGTAATACCTGACTGTATAAACTTGAGGCAAACTGCCGAGTCGGGCGCGCACGACTTTGGTGGGACTACCCCCCGTGCCGCCCAGCGCTGAATGAACATACCTACTTTACAATCTCACTGATTGTGGAGTCTGTTTTCCGCACGTCAGTTTTCAATGTTTCTATAGGGCTTTCAAGGCAAAACCAGCCACCTACAGACTTTCAGGCACACAGGAAATAAAAGAATCATAGAATCATGGAATCATGGAATATCTTGAGTTGGAAGGGACCCACAAGGATCACTGAGTCCAACGCCCTGCTCCTCGCAGGACTGCCTAACTCTAAACCATATGACTAAGAGCATCATCCAGATGCCCCTTGAAATCTGGCAGAAGGTTTTACTTAATTACATCTGTGAATGTAAGAAGTTCCTGCTTAGTCCCAGTTTAGGTGCTCATCTAAGGTTTAAGTCCAGAAGATACAATGAATATGTATTATATTGACAATAATTTGTATGGGTTCTAGGGTGGCAAGGAAACTATATCCCTCTTAAATTCTCCCAAGACAAAGCTAACACTGAGCAGTTCCCTCCCATGTCAAACTCATAACTTGAGCTGATTACTCAATGAAGTAACTTAGTGACTGAATAATTGGAACCGACTGATTTATTGATTCAATTTTAAATGTGCCCATTATTTGATCATTGTACTGTTCATCTTTAATTAGCTAATAAAACTGTAGCATATTAGCTTAGAAATATGTCTCATTAAGCGAATATTTGCTTGCTTATGCCTTTCTTTTATAAAATCCATAATTGGCTCATAGAAGTGATTTATTTTCTTAAGTTGTAATATGTGCCATGAACTTTCAGACCACAAGTAACTGCAGATAAGCAGCTTCTGAGCAGTTGGCCCTCCTCCCATGTAAATTCATAAACAGAGATTGAGGTACCTTTGCCCTAATGTCGACCCAAAGCAGAGTTGGATTTACCCAAAGGGTAAATTGGAAAAAAGTAAGAAGAGGGGCAAAGGGGAAGGGGGGAGAGGGGCAAAAGGGAGGAAGAAAAGAAATGCCTCATGCTAGCCAAGTGCTCTGTGGAATTCAAATGCCAGAGTCAAAGCTAGAGATGGAAGTGGACTTCCAGCCACTTAAGAATCAGACCCCCATGTAAGATAGTGTGCTGCCCCATAATGAATGGAACAGATCTCAACCATTAAAACATAACCCTGAGAGAAAGAGAAAAATGACCTTGAAATTTAGATAATAGCCTGATTGTGCAGAATGTGGTGAACTTGAGAACTTCTGCATCAGTTCACTCTCTTCCTATTCCTGAAGTAAGACCTTATCTGCTTGTACTGGGTCTGGCTGGGAATTTTCTTCCTAGCAGCCTGTATGGTGCTGTGCTTTGTATTTGTGGCTGAAACAGTCATGATAGCACACCAGTGTCTTGACTATTTCTGAACAGTGCTTGCACAGCTTTCTTACATCCTGCTAGTTACAACAAATCTTTAATATCATAATTGCCCTATAGATGTTTCTCTCAGTTAAGGACAATGATCCTAACACACCATCAATCTAAATCACTGCCTCTCTAACCAAGTGAGGAGCTCTGCACTGATTCAAACCAGCCAGCATCTCAGCCCAGGAATCAAATATTTAAAGAATTCTTTCTATTTATTTCATAGTTGTTCATCATTTTCTTGGAAAGCCACATTTCCAATAAAATCACAGTATCAGAAATGAACTTGCCACTACATTCACCTCTTACAGCAGAGAGTACAATTCTGTTTTGAGAGCATTAACCAGAGACACAAGATTACATACACTATAGGAACACTGTAGATGAAAAAAGAGTAAAAAAGGCTCCATACACATTTCTAACAAATTACTGGACATATTAATTGCTAATATATAAGCTGGATGTAGAAGTTAAAGTCTGAATTAACTATCTAAAATGATATTTTCTAGAAGGATTATCAACAGGAAAATTACATATTAAAAAAAAAGTGTAATTTAAGTTCTTTAAATCATCTGCTCTTATCCAAATGTTCACTTAATAAGTACAAATCAAAAGACAAAATAATGATTGCAATGTTTACAAGAACATTAACAAGACAAAATAGTTACACATGCAGATAGAGTGAGAAAATTATTTTGCTGACACTCATTTAGATAATCTAAACAATATTCCCATGAAAGATTTAATTAAAAAGTAAATAAAACCAATAAGTTTTCTTTTACTATTAATGAAAATAAATTACTTGTCATAAAGTATCAGTGAGTGAACCACAGGCTCTTTCCTTCTACTTATGACTGCACAAATCCTGAAGCAAAACCATACATAACAAAAGAAAATATATAAATCAAGTGAATGTAACTAAGCAGCAATGTGACCCTCTTTTGTAGCTAAAGGAGTATCACTTTGCTTTTCTACTGCAATACTGTTGTTTTTTTTTAAATTTTGTAACATCTTTCTGCTGAGTTCCTCATATGTGAGCTGCTGGAGTATGAATGGAAACAGCACTGCTCCACTGACTCTTGGTGAGTTTACCCTTTCTGTATGAAATAGACTCACATTTGAAAATAATTACTTGTCTCCTTCATATTGGTTGAAATCAGTGACCTTGGCAGTGGATGGAAGTCACAGTTGGTTGATCTAGTCTTTTCCACTGGCTGGACACAGGAGGGAGTTTCATATCACAAAATGCTCAGCTGTTCCCAATGCTGTGGACTGTCAGAGTAAAACAAAGGCTAAAGGCGTTGCTAGCAACAGGAACATAAAGGTTTATAGCAGCTTCAAATTTCTCTACGAGCCACTCTCAAAAAAACCCCAAATACATTAAAAGTCAATTTAGGTATCTCAGATATTTTTGACTCATTCTATTTCTTTTATTAAAAAAAATCTGCTATGAAAGTCTAGAGATAGTTCTGCCTAAGTGAATACTTACTTATTTAAATAATCCTGGTAAATCTTGTACATATGAAACAAACAACATACATTTCTTGACTGATTCAATATACAATTTAAGTTTAAATAGCTCTTTTTTCTTGTGGAATGACAATTAATTTTCTAAACAGAGTTTTGTTTAAAAAAAACCAAAACAACAGAAAGGTAAATAAGCACATTCATCTGTTCTATTAAATTCTTAAGAGAACAAGTCACAATGAATCACTGACTCTTTTTTGTACTTTTGGATGGTCTGTACACTCACTTCAAGTTCCCTGAAAAAAATGCTTTTTTAATTTTAATAGACTAGAACAGGAAAAACTTTTTTTCTTTTTAATCTGTAAATTGATTATGAATATCTTATTGGCTGTATTTGTGATCTGATGTTTAAAATTCATATTTAATTATTGTTAGTCACAGGAATTATTAGAACATTAACTCTCATTTATCTTGAAAGTCGCAGTAGCTAGTTCTGGGGCTTCAAGATTTGCAAACATATCTAAATGCTCACCCCCTACTGAAGTCAATGGGTACATAAGATTACCACATACTTGACAGCGTAGAGGAGAGTGAAGAGAAACAGGCTGCCTAGAGGTCCCATGTGTTAGAGAGAGAAAGGAATGAGATGGTCTTGTGTAGACCTCCTAAATGCCAAAAACTAGGACTATATTTATAGGTATCTAAGTAAAGATCTGCTGTACAAGAATCTCAAACTCTTCATGCTTTCAAAAACTAACCTACTTCTGGCCATTAACACAGAGCTTTTAACTTCTCCTACCCAGAACCTTTCAATGCTTTCTAAACCAAATTCCTAGCTCATGACCACAGTCCATCTCATGACCTCGTGCTATTTTCAATCCACTTTTCTCCTCCTTGCCTCAAATCTCTAACTTAAATCCCGTCAGATTTTCTGAATCCCCTCTGGCTGTTGTCACCCTCTGCAAGCATCCTACAGGTTGCTTTGTCTGTTTGAGACGTCTCCTTGAACTTCTCTGAAGACACACACTCTCACTGTTTTTAGGTGAAGTTCAGATGTAGGTGGCACTCACCAAAAATCTGTTCCCACTGGTCTTATGAATATGAATGAGACTGAGTAGTTACTGAAGATGTTACATCTTTTCTTCCCCCCCCTTTTTTTTTGCATTCTTTCTCTACCATTAGACCAACATTAAATTTATTTAGATACACGGATTAAAGTTACATTCAGTATTTTTGTTCATACAAAGTAATTGTGAACTTCACATCTGTGGTCATATTTCTGAAGTGTGAATTAGATTATTGCCAGATGATCTCCTTGCACTAGATGCTCTTACTATTAGCTTCATAAATTCTATTTATTTCTCCAGTGGACCAAGTAGTGTTTGTCCCATGGAAAGTGTGTTACGGCTGTGGGCAACTCGCTAGGCTGCTGGCTAGACCTTCAAGGTTATGCTAACTGGACAGGACGTGGCAGACTACTGGACAAGCATGAGAAATTGCTATACTTGACAGGTAACAGTGTGAGAATCTGACAGAAGTTACAGACACTGCCAGGAAGGATGGTTGGATTTCATAGGTGGTTACACAGGTTGTTGTGATCCGGTCTGTGCCAGGCTTCGCAGACACTTAGAGGGCAGTCTTGAGAATGTTTAGGGGACTAAAACCTTGCAAGGGCAACAGTGCTTAAATATCATCTCTACCTTATAAGGCTGAGATTGGGGTACAGGTGTAGTAAAACTAGAACCATGGGGGAAAATATAGTTGGGCAGGTTGTCTGGGAGGACACTGGGGTGGAGAAAGGGAAGTACAAGAGTACCAAAAAGAAGAGTTGGAAAACAGGAAAATGGATGTTACACAAATGACATAAGCAGGGATGTACTTGCTAGGAAGCCCAGCATGTGGTCAGCACAGCCAGTGCAGAACAATAAAGCAAACCCATTGTTCTGACCATAACACAAAAATCAAATCTGCTTTGTCCATCAGGAGGAAGTGAGCAAGGGACCACCTGGATGGAAGAAGGTTCAAGCACTCTGGAACCATCACACCAGCCACCCCTAACAAAGTGTATTGGATTTGTTAATCTCAATGGTCTGGACCAGAGCTGTTGTCTCCACTACATGCAGAAAATACAAATATGGGTACATATATTGGATTGTCTATGAAGAGTATATACAATCTTTGTTCACATTTTCTGTAATTTCTGTGCCAAGACTCTAATATCTGTGTTTGGGTAGCATGCATTCCAACTGCATTCTATACCCCATGTGAAATATGGCACTTTAGGTGTGAATAACTTGTCTGCAGGCATAACTCCTTGCCATATAAAGATTACGCAGTTAAGTAACCCTTAACTTGTAGCTTATCAGCACATACATTGGGAATTGGATGAATTCAATGTAAATTAAAGCAAAAACATATAGGCAAATACTTTAGAAATACCCTGCATCTCTAATGTTTATTTAGAAGTTAAAGAAGGCTTCCTAAGAATAAGCTTTTAATTCTGATGTCCTGGCTAAATTTCAGGTCAGGTAATTACACTCTGCCTGCTTCATTTTCCCTTGCATTTTTAATTAGATTCAGCATTCTTCTGATTTTGTCCTAAGCTATTTTACAGTGCGGCTGTGCTCTATTAACTACTGCAGCTTACTATGCCACAAATGTACTGCAGAACTGGCTGAAACAATTTCTTTCTATATAGCTTGTAATGTAAAAGAGTTTTGAGGCATTCCAGGAAGAATAGCTCTCTATAAACATACAGACACTTATCATGAAATGAATGTAGCAAGCAAAGGTTGGCCAGCCTCTCTGGTCATGATCCAACAAAGCACTTCAACACATGCAGGCTTCTTTTGGCTTCATCTCCCATGTGTAATTATTTTGCTAGATTTGTGTTCAAAAAGAGGAAATTCTGTCTGATGTGCAATCAGAAGTACTAGTGAGGGTTCTATACAGTCTTTGACCCTAATCCCTCATTTGGAGCCGATTGCCACAATTTCTGCTCTCTCAGTTCAAGTCATGGTGTTTGCAGCAGCAACCATGCAGCTTTTCAGGGAAAGAGTAAAGTGGGCAATAAAGCAGATTACTGTATGTTCTCAAGGGGAAAAGGATATCATTAACTTTCACCTCACAATTGCCTTTAAGGGGAAATCAAAATATACCTCATCACTGACACAGAAAAATACCATGGTAATCTTCCGTTGTAATAAACTTGTCTTTGCTATACAGGATGCTTTGAGAGCTATATAGCTGATATGCACATCCTTTTTTTCATAGCTGATTTTATTAAATTAGATGCTCAGGCTGATTAATGGAACTTCTACATTACCTTTGCCTTCCTTTTGTAAGCATCAGTTATTAAAACTACCATGGATAATGATATCTTACCACAATGCTTCTGTATTCCTTTTACAATATATACTAGATTAGAATGGCAGACCCAGATCCCTACTATTGTGTTTGTTTTCTCTTCATGATGTAGTAAGGGTTGTTAACTGACAACTTACAAGAATTATCAAAATAAGATTATTATTTAGGGAACTGATTACCCCAAAAAACATAAACACAAGAGAAACTTGTTCTCAAAGAGCAGAAACTCTCCTTTTTTAAAGAACATGAAGATACTGTTCTCCAAAGGTATTTGAAAGTAATAGTATGGATACAAAGGATACAAAAGCTGGGTAGTCCTCTACAAACATGTTTACCTCCTACCTTCTCTGCAGAGAGAAGTAGTTCACTTTTAAAACAAAGAATTCTAGGAAGCCTTTTTGAAATTATTTTATAAATACTAAAATCTTAATTCTCTTAATCAAAAAGAAAAATCTCATTTTGATTACAAGCTTAAATTTAGATATAAAGAATGGAAAGATACCATTATTCTTTAAATGCAATACTATAAGTTGTCTGTGTGTGATGGTCTTTTTAAGACATTTTTAAGACATTTGACATAAAAGGCAAGTATCTGATGCTGAAAAACTAGAACTGACTGAAATATTTTTCAAGAATGTCTCTTCAGAGAAATGCACAGATTGGTAACATGAAAACATTTAACAGGTTTGCATTGATTTTGCTTCATTGTTTGCTAGGCAACTGCTTCATTTAGTAGCTCCAATACTGATTGCACAGATTCTGGAAAAAAACATTGTAATCAACCTACTTCTGTATCGACGTGATGGGGCATAGAAACCACACAATAGCAGACATGGTGTTAATGGGAGCCAAATGGTTTGATTAGCCCTTGAGGTTTGTCATGGTTTAACCCCAGCCAGCAACTAAGCACGACCAAAGCCATTCTATCACTCCCCTCCTCAGCTAGACAGAGGAGAGAAAATATAACAAAAGGCTCATGGGTTAAGGACAGGGAGAGATCACTCAACCAACTACCGTCACAGGCAAAACAGACTCAAATTGGGGAAATTAGTTTCATTTATTACTAATCAAATCAGAGTAGGGTAATGAGAAATAAAACCAAATCTTAAAACACCTTCCCCTCACCCATCTCTTCTTCCCAGGCACAGCTTCACTCCCAGATTCTCTACCTACGCCCACCAGTGGTGCAGGGGGAAGGGGGTTACGGTCAGTCCATCACACGTTGTCTCTGCCGCTCCTTCCTCTTCAGAGGAGGAGGACTCCTCACACTCTTCCCCTGCTCCAGTGTGGCGTCCCTCCCATGGGAGGGAGTGCCTCACAAACTTCTCTGATGTGAGTCTTTCCCACAGGCTGCAGTTCTTCATGAACTGCTCCAGCATGGGTGTCTTCCACGGGCTGCAGTCCTTCAGGCACAGACTGCTCCAGCGTGGGTCACCTGTGGGGTCACAAGTCCTGCCAGAAAACCTGCTCCAGCGTGGGGTCCTTTCTCCATGGGGCCACAGGTCCTGCCAGGAGCCAGCAGCGTGGGCTTCCCATGAGGTCACAGCCTCCTTCAAGCATCCACCTGCTCCGGCATGGGGTCCTCTATGGGCTGCAGGTGGAGATCTGCTCCACTGTGGACCGCCCTGGGCTGCAGAAGGATAGCCTGCCTCACCATGGTCTTCCCCACAGACTGCAGGGGAATCTCTGCTCAGGCGCCTGGAGCACTTCCTCCCCCTCCTTCTTCATTGACCTTGGTGTCTGCAGGGTTGTTTCTCTCACATGTTCTCACTCCTCTCTCTGGCTGCAGTTTCTGTTGCATAGGGGTTGTTTTCCCCCTTCTTAAATCTGTTCTTCCACAGGTGCTACCACCGTCGCTGATGGGCTCGGCCTCGGCCAGTGATGGGTCCATCTTGGAGCCGGCTGGCATTGGCTCTGTGGGACATAGGGGAAGCTTTTAGCAGCTTCTCACAGAAGCCACCCCTGTAGCCCCCCCGCTACCAAAACCTTGACACACAAACTAATACAAGGCTGAACCTAGATATGGACAAACAATTGAATTAGGCGTTAGAACATGCAGTTTCCTATGAAGCACAATGGGACTACTCTTGAGAGAAGTACTAGCTCCTGAAAAAAGGTGTGAGAAAAGAAACTACCTTTGAATCACTGTTTCATAGTAAATATATGGCTACATTAAAAGAAAATATTCAGTTGATTTTGACATTTTGCTTATTTTTTTTTCCTACTAAAAGACATCATGACAAGCTTCTGGTCTCATAATTTAAAGGAGAGGAACTAAAAATTACTCTAAATACAGGAATCACATCAGTAAAATAATCTATGAGAAAGCACCAGACAGTGTTAATATATACTACCTACTTGTACTATCTGTAATATTCTTATGCACTTCCATACAATTTTGAAAGGTGAGCTTACGCAGCTGTCTGTAGGAGAAAGTATACCTATTGTGTAACCACATTTTAATTACACTTTTTTTCTTTAATCAACTTGCAACTGTACTTCGTATTATTCTAACAGCATGTATTTGTGAGAAGAAACAGAGAAAGTTGCTTCTGAAATGAAAGGAACGAAATTTCAGCAATTAAAAAAGTCACTGCAAACCCTTAAGACACTTATGAAATCTTGGGTAAGAGAAATTCATCCTAGTGTATATGCTGGCGTGCTACATCGACCTACAGGCAATGCTGAGTCTTGTTCTCACATAGCCAATCCATGCACTGTGGAAATGGAAGCTAGAAAACAAGTAGCTTTAGCTTAACCTCCTTTTGGATCAGAGAGACATTAGCAGCTAATTTTTCATCTTGGATATACTGTGATTGCAGTCTTATAGTGATTTTGAAATTAGATAAATGCTTTACGGTTGTCACTATAAAATATTTCTTGCACAGTCAGAAAGAATTATATATTTTGTTATCCAGGCTCTCCTCTCACATCACTAAGAGCTAGATTTTGTCATTTTAAGAGAGAAATTTTCCAACTGGATGTCCTTTAAAAAAGTAAAATACCATAAACATGCCAAACATTTCAAATCCTAGAGATTGCACTCCCTTAAGTGCCAAGCAAAAAAAGTCTAGATTTCCAACCTAGTAAACAATGCACCACAGATTAAACAAAAGACAATCCAAACTACTCTAGATATTACTAAGCTAAACCCTGATGTTTTCTGTGCACAGTACTCAATTTAAAAAGGTGTAGTAAGTATTTACATAAATATCATAATTGAGACTTTTAACTCTATTTCAACACCATAAAGTGCTCCTAATGTTATCTTAAACCAGCCCTATTAAGACTTCCTATTTCCTTGTTAGTAATACTCTAGCCAGTATTGTGTCAATATTTTTTTATTCTTTTGTCAATAGATCTCAGCCCAGGAGAACAAAAAAACAGCATGATGGTGAAAACAAAGGTAAAAATTGTAAGTTTTTAGTCTGTTTTGCCTTATTTGAAGGCTTGTGTCCAGGTGTTGGGTTCGGCATCCGGAAGATCTCGCGATGTTACGGAAAGACGGAGGGTTAGTAGCAGCCTTATGACGTATCTGTAATCCCCGCCTACCCTTGTTAGTATAAAAGGAATCAACTGCGCAATAAAAGGCGGAAGTGGGCGCCCACACTGTGTGTGTTATCTGTCTCTTCCCCTGGTCCGGGCCGACCAGTGATCTAATCGTGGTACCTTGATATGTAGCGAATGCTACATAGTGGTGACCCCAACGTGATCGGTCGCACAGGCGACGATGGAACTTGCGAAAGTGATTAAGGTATTGAAGGTGTTAGCTGATGAGGTGGGTGCCCGCGGAACAATTAGGAAGGGCCCCATGGGCGAATGCATCCAGTGGATGTTGCGCCGGGGAGGCATTGGTTCTCCTAGAGAAGTTCTAAACCCCCCAAAATGGGGAGAGATTCGGGAGCTTTTGCTCCAATCTGCGCTCGGGGGCGAGCGCAGAGCTGCAGAACAATTACAAACTTGGGGAAAAGTGGAGAGGGTGGTTACGGAAGGACAGAAAGCTGGGGCGTGCTGGTTGGCGGCACGAGCTGCTTTGTTTGCAGATGAGGCGCCGCCTCAGGAACAACGGGAGACAGTGCCCCCAGGGACAGTAAGTCAGACTCAGACGGAGTGGGCGACCGTGGAGAGGGGTTCACAGACCGATCTCTCTCTGATTAAGGGCGGGGACGCGGAAGGTACGGCGGAGACTGAGGTTTTTTCCTGTTGAAGCAGCATCAGCGGGGCCAGATGTGCCCCCCCCCCGGAAGTTTCTATGGGAAGAATTATGGCGGGTGGTTCGGAGGGACTTAGAGGAATGCCTCTTCGACTGGGTTCCAGGCAGGGATGTTAAGGGACATTTATACCGTAAGTTGAGAGAGTGGGAGGAACGGCCACCCGCGGAGGAAATAATTAGGAGACTGCAGGGGTTGGGGATGGTGGTAGAGGAGGAAATACCCCCCCAGGAGGGAAATCAGGCACCCTTGCTGGGAGAGCGGACTGAGCCTCCTGGGACCGAGCCTCCTGTGCCTGTGCCTCCTGTGCCTGTGCCTGCTGAGCCTGTGCCTGCTGAGCCTTTGCCAGTGGAGCCTGTACCTGTTGGGCCTTTACCTGAGTCTAAGCCTGCTGCACCATCTACTGTGCCTTTGCTGGAATGGGTTAAACCCTCGTCTGGGTCCTTCCGGAAGTGGCGCGAGGTGCCAGTACAGGGCAATTCTGATAGTTCTGACGAAGAGAAGGTGGATGGTGTAATACGGAGGCCATCGAAATCTGCGCCACAGATTCGGACAGAGGAGGGACCAAACGCTTTGCAGAGAGTACAGGGTCTGTTGCGAAGGCTTGAGGGGGCCATACAGAATGCGGAGCGTATGGTGCCGTTAATGCCCCCCACACAGGGGGCCGGGGATGGCCAGGAAGGGGGCACCCAAAAGGGCACAGACTGGCGACTGGTGGCCAAAGAATGTTGCCTTTCAGGGGTTCAGTTCCAGCCAGACGTTCTCCCTATTCGTGCAGCGGCGCGGGGAGGGTATGAGTGGACACCTTTTGATGTAAAGACCGTTCGGGAACTTGCGAGTACTGTGCAGGCGCATGGAGTGAATTCCGCGCAGGTGCTTACTTTGTTTGAATGTCTGCTTTCAACGTCTGTTGCGCCCTTTGATGTGATACAGCTGATGAGAGGGGTACTGCCCCCATCATTGCTGTTGTTGTTTAAGGAGGAATGGCGAGCTCAGTGCCTTAAGATCATGACCGGTGCTCAGGCTCCTGGTCGCCACCTAGCAGGGGTGACCATAGAACAACTCATGGGGGAGGGGCAGTTTGTGACACCTCAGGTGCAGGCGCAGGCACAGGGCATGCGCGGACGTGACTTTGCGGCAGTTGCGACTACCACTTTGGCCGCATTTAAGTGTGTCGCAGCTATGGACAGAGCAGATCCCCCCTGTGTAAAGATCTGCCAGGGGATTGCCGAGAGGTTTACTGCTTTTTTAGATCAGCTTCAGCTTGCTATACAGGCTGCAAACCCTCCAGAGATGGCTAAGGAAGCAATTGTGGTTGAGTGTGCTAAGGCTCAAGTCAACCCGCAGACCGCAGGGCTTCTCTCTCATCTGCCAGCGGGTTCATCGTTAGGTGAAGTAATACGTCACGTACTGGAAAGAGAGCAGCAACAGGAAGCGCGTCCGATAGCGGCGGCTTTGGAACAAGTTTTGCAAGCGGGTACAGGCGCTTGTCACCGATGTGGGGGTAGGGGCCATATAGCTAGGAATTGCGCAACCAGACCCGGAGGGTCGACTCAGGAGGTAGGGGCGGGCAACCTCCGTTGTTGGAGATGTGGTAGGCTCGGCCACAGAGCTCGAGACTGCCGTGTACCCGGGGTCCAGCAGGGGGCTCCGGGGTATGCAAAACAACGAGAACCGATGTGGGGAAATGGTATGGGGGGAGGGATGGGGTCCGGGCCCTCCCCTTTAAATTTTGTACAGGACCCAGCGACAACAACTCAGGATCAAACGATACTCCCGTGGAACTGACCGCCGAGAAGGAGGGACAGGATCAGGGCAATGTAACAACAGTTCCAATAGTTCCTCCTGTTGCCCAAATAGCATTGATCATGGGCATGAAAACCCGTCCGGAAAGTGTGATCACTTTAGAGGTGGAACCGCCCCTTTCTCCACGAAGCATTAGTCTGCTGGCCCTATTAGATAGGGGACCGGATGTCACTGTGATTCTGGTTCATGTCTGGCCCCCAGGGTGGCCCACCATAATACAAGGGCAATTAATAGGGGTGGGGGGGCGCAAGAGTCGAGGAAAAGTAAAGCCCTGGTAAAAACCACTCTTGCCCAGCCTACAACTGCTGCAGATGCTGATAGGGTGGCGTGGTGCAACCCGATGGTGGCAGTGGTCCCGACAGCTATTCTTGGGCGCTGCTGCCTACAGTGTTGGGGATGTCACCTTTCCACGGATTTTTAATGATGGCCACTGCTGTCTGCCGTCCCTTGAAGCTCACTTGGCTAACGGACAAGCCAGTGTGGGTGGAGCAGTGGCCAATGACTGAGGAGAAGCGGGTGGCAGTAGTAGAATTAGTGCAAAGGGAAGTGCAAATGGGCCATCTTGAACCCTCCACCAGTCCCTGGAATACTCCTGTATTTGTCATAAAGAAAAAGTCAGGGGCGTGGTGACTCCTCCATGACTTGCGATCAGTCAATGCCTGCTTACAGGACATGGGGGCTTTACAGCCAGGACTGCCCTCTCAGGCCATTGTGCCGAAAGGACAAGGTGTCATTGTGATTGATATAAAAGATTGTTTTTTCAGTATTCCCTTACACCCAGGAGATCGTGAGCGGTTTGCCTTCTCTATCCCGGAGAGGAACCATCAAGCGCCCATGCAACGGTATCAGTGGAAAATGCTCCCTCAAGGCATGAAAAATTCGCCAACTCTCTGTCAGATCGCGGTAGGTAAGGCCTTGCATTCTTTGCGAAAAGACTACCCGGAGGCCACCATCATACATTATATGGACGACATTTTACTGTCCCATCAGGATGAGTCTGTGTTGCAACGCCTTTATGATCAGACAGTCCAACAACTAAGTGAGTATGGGCTACACATATCCCCTAACAAAACACAAATGGGACCTTCTGTTAGTTATCTAGGCACTCAAGTAACCCCCCGCACAGTCACTGCTCAAAGTTTTATGGTCCCTGACCAAGTGTATACTTTACATGATGCCCAAAAGTTAGTAGGCAAACTATTGTGGCTGAGGAACTTCATTCCCATTGTGGAAGATGAAATGAATCTCTTGTACCAACTACTCCGGGGCAGGGGAACCCTTGCAGACGCCACGTGTATTGCAACCAGTACAACGTGAGTTGCTAGAAAACATAGCCCAACGGGCCCAGCAGTGGGGCCTGCAGAGCTTTCGACCCACACAGCCAATTGATGCGCGGCTCTTTGTGGCCAGTCAGAGCTGCCACGGTGTATTGATACAGACTGCAGAAGGCCCGGAGTGGCCCTTTGCATTGTTACATCAGGGTAAGGTACACACAGCCATCATTAGTTGGCCGCTGTTGGTAGCCACCATGATCATGCGTTGCCGAGGGGCTTGTCAACATTTTACTGGCAGAGACCCAAACCGCATTGTTTTGCCCTGCTCCCTAATGCAATGGAATTTGGTTTATCCGCAGGTGTTTGCTTTACAGGGTGCATTAGCGGAGTTTGCAGGGATAATAGCGGGACATGAGGTCCATCCTTGTGGGGAGATCTTGCATGCTTTACCCATTCTTCCAGCACAGCAAGTGGCGAAACACCCTAATGACAGGTGCACAATTTTTACCGACGCGTCCTCCAAGACCAGCAAGGCCGTTTGTGTTTGGAAAGAAGATGGGACATGGCACCAGGTAGTATATACTGAGCCAAGTCGCTCAGTACAGTTTTTGGAGGCTAAGGCAGTGACCATGGCATTGTTACGTTGGCCGACAGAGCCTTTAAATGTGGTCATGGATTCACTGTATGTATATAAGCTTTTGGTTGCGGGGGAATGGGCATTAGCTTCTTCTATGGAGATAGCTGGTATGCTGCTGAATGCCTTACAGTTACGTAGTGCACCTGTTTTCCCTATTCATGTCACCAGTCATTCTGGTCTCCCTGGACCATTAGCTGAAGGGAACAGCCGCGCCAACCAGGCGGCACAAGCGTTGTTGGCTGTTGTTGGCGATGATAACATCACGCCAGCAAGGGCACGCGCGATAATGTTACACCGCCTCTTGCATTGTGGTCCACGAGGCTTGGTGACACTAACGGGCATTTCTCGTGCTGAAGCCAAAGAAATTGTCGCAGCTTGCCCTCATTGTGTCCAAGGACCCCTTTGGGAAGCTGGGGTCAACCCTCGTGGTTTGCGGCCAAATCAGATATGGCAAACAGATATTACAGAAAATGCTCTTTTAAGCCACAGCAGTATTTACATGTTACAGTAGACACCTATAGTAGATATATTCTTGCTACAGCGCATACTAAACAGAATAGTTTGGCAGTTATACAACATTGGCGTGCTTGCATAGCTCAATTAGGTATTCCACAACAGATTAAGACAGACAATGGTGCAGTTTACACTGGGGAAAAGGTGAAATGGTTTTGTGCAACCTGGGCTATTAATCTTATACAGGGCATCCCTTATAATAGCACCAGCCAGGCCATTGTAGAACGAGCACATCAAACCTTAAAGACCTTGCTCAGTCGGCTTAGGGAGGGGGAGTAGGAGGAGCCATCCTGGTTACAGGATAACACACCTGCTCTCCGTACACAGCATCTTCTGTTAACTGCATTAACTTCATTAAATCAGACAGTTCGAGGGGACCTGGAGCAGATGGCGGCGCAGTGACATTTTACGAGCACGGAAGAGAAAGGTCCCTATCCGTTGGTCCGCGTGTGTGACTTTCAGACACACCAATGGGATGGGCCGTTTGAGCTGCGTTGTCTCGGGCGAGGGTATGCTTGTGTACAGATGCCTGAAGGGCTACTGAAATGGGTTCCTAGTCGTATGGTTCGTCCTGCCCCAACCTCATAGTGTTTTCTTCACAGATTGCTTGGGTATCCGCTACAAATTTCTGGCAGTGGATGCAAAACCAACTGGGGAGCCCGATGTGTATCCGAATGACATCCCTCTCAGAGTCCATCGATACGTGCCTTTATGGGACCCGGCTGTCAGAGACGGAGTTGCAGAATTGCTTACAGCCGGGAATCTGGATGCCCCAGATAATAAGCCTTAATTTTCCATTTACCACTTGTGTGGATTACGTTTAGGTGTGTTTAAGACATAGTGTTTAAATTTAGTTGTAGAAATATGCTTATGTTATAGTACTCTGCACAGTTAGTTTTTTGCGTTCATAACAATAGAAATTAGTTAGTCATAGGGAGGGGGAGATGTAGGGTTTGGCGTCCGGAAGATCTCACGATGTTATGGAAAGATGGAGGCTTAGTTGCAGCCCTATGACGTATCTGTAACCCCGCCTACCCTTGTTAATATAAAAGGAATCAACTGCGCAATAAAAGGCGGAAGTTGGCGCTCACACTATGTGTGTTATCTGTCTCTTCCCCTGGTCCGGGCCAACCAGTGATCTAATCGTGGTACCTTGATATGCAGCGAATGCTACATCCAGGTTCTCAAACTGAACGTCAGTTCTTGAAGGCAACAATTAGGTTTATCATGCTTTTACCAATACAAGCTTTTCAGTGTAAAAAAATTCAGAAAAACTGTTCTGTAACTTGGACATAACAAACTAGTAAAAACAGAATGGAAAATTAGACAGGGGTTTTTTTGTGATTTTTTGTTTTAATTCACTCCAGAAAAATATTAAAGTGTTTCAAAATGAAAGCATATTCCAAGCAATTACATCTTACCTACAACTACTTTAGCTTCTTTAAACAATCTGAAGGTCTGTCCCATTAATTTTAACTATATCTTGTTGAAATGGAAAACGTTTCATACACAAGATGTATGTTTTCCAGTTTATCTCCATTTTTATTACTGCAGCAATCACCACCTCTGCTTCAGAGCAATGAGTTGTCTGACAAACTTGATGGCAGACAAGCAGTATTTACACTGTGACCACTGAAGTGCTAGAAGGCTATGGTTCACAGTGAGAAGCAGCTGTGCTTTGAGTGTAATCCTTGTAGTAAAATATCTTTAATTAAAATGTATGATTAAGATCATGCAAAGTGTGAATTGCTATGTTTCTAAATAGACAAGAAAGCTATGGAAAGTTCCAAATCTTTTTTGTTGACTGGAAAATCTCTACAATTTATCCTGTATTTTACCATTCAAATACACCTAAATGTACTTTCTGAATACATCAAAAATGTGCAATGTAGAAGTACAATCTAGTAATGCACTGCAGCACACACTACATTCCAGAAGATAAAAGCCTGGAGGAGGCTTTCCTCTTTTATTTCTTTTTTTTTTTTTTCTCTCTTTTAATTGTAATAAAGACAGGAAACTTCAGCAATTTAGATTAGAAAACAAAAAACACTCTTCTTTCTTCCTTGAAAAAGACAAACATGTACTTTATACCTGAACCAAAATTCTCCTTGTAGTCAGACCCTCATAAAAGAACTGGAAGAGACTTCAGCAAGGAGGAGGAGAAAGGGCATTCACAACTATTTTATCCAAAGGCCAATTTACTCTGAGGTTACTATTCTAATTTAAAGGCTGGAGTAGCTTCTAATAGTGTTTTGACTTCAGAGTGAGAATGACAAGTAAAACACTCTAATATTGACATTATTGCTAAATTCTGCTTTGCTTGTGAACCCATATGGTCACCCTTGAGTTTATCTGCAGTGATCCTTGCAATTTTGGTTCTCCAATTATTCAGATCAAAGTACTGGAATATTTTGCATCTCCTCCAGCAGAAAAAAATACCCTACAATTTATTTCCTTTGTAGTGAAACAAGTCTATGAGGGAGTAGCTGACAAACAGCAATAACCTGGGTCTTTTTTTATGATGGTGTTATGGTAGAGAAAGAGGATATGCTGGAGACTGGGAAGGTGTTCTGGTCCAGTAATCCTGACAACCACAATGAGGCTTTCAAAGGTGGGTGCTATACCTTGCAGAATTTCTTCTCTGTTCCAATGCAGCACACATGAGACAAGGACAGAGGAATATTCATTCTGAAAATTAAATCTAAACTTTTAACTGGAATTTTTTAAGATTTAGAAAGAGTTAAGACAGATGTTAAGTAAAAAATCCAGTACCAATATTGAGAGCATTAATCGGCTCTTGTGCTTCTCCCTTTCAGCATCCACTCTAATGAGTTGTTAATAGGAGCAGTTTAAACAGAGTGAGACCTCTTCAGTCCTTTTGAAAAGAATGCTTTAGTGTACAGAAATCCCTACTGAGTTTAGAAAACTCTGACCTGTAAAAGAATCACCAAGATGGTGGACAGAAGTACCTGCTTTGCAACATGTAAGCATTTAGCATCTAGAGAGGGGCAGGAATTCACATCTCATCTCTTTGGTAATGGTCATGTCTCAGCTGCTTCCCACTTAACATCCAGGCTTTTTAGATCACCCTTTTATGCACCAAATTCTTCTTGGTGAACTGAGGCAGTTTTCCTAAGTTGCTAAATGCCAAATTATAATTTGATTTTCCCTGGAGAAGCAGGTACTTAAATTTGAGGCACTGAAGAACATGTTATAGATGGGTGTAGCATTGGCTGTAGCATTTGATCTCTGATTATTCCTAACTGTGTAATATGACAAAAAACAAAAAGCCAAAATTAATAAAATAAATAGTAAAAAGTAAGATAGCAAGGGGTGAAAGGATGAAGATTCTTAAAAATAATGTATTTCTTATTCCTTTTATTCCACTTGACCCTTGAGAGAATCAGTTCACCCCTTCACCCACATTCTTAATGCCTTTCCACATTAATCGGACTTACAATGGTACATCTGTACAGCTTACCTTGTAAGAGATTACTGAATGCATATGACAGGCATATAGCAAAAGAATCACCATCTATGAATGTGCACTTCATAAACACATATTCTATTACAAATTAAATTCCATCTGAGGGAACATGAAGTTCAGCATTTTAGTTGTCTAATGGAAAGAGCCCTCTACTTTCTGACACTGTTTGCAATCTAACATATCATCTGCCAGCTACAGTCCCCAATTATAAATATTGCTGAAGTAGATAATGCACATTAGTTCCTTAGCAAGCATAATGTAGCATTCAACTTTTCACTCAGTGCTGCCTCAGAGTAGAATAAGAATCCGTTCTTCAAAGTGACAATGAATTCTTTAAAATATTCAACCTTCTCCAGCAAGAATGGGCAAAAGTCTTTTCAATGTATATTATTACTGATTTTTTTAATAGATTACTAGGATATTTTATGGCCAGCTGTCTACCAATATTCTGATCTTTTGCTTTATAGAACTTAGTTTCCTTAGATTAACTATTTCCTTTCAAAAAAAATCAATGTGATAGTTTTGATATCCATGTTTTGTACATGTTGACGCATCCATGAAACTCTACATGGATTTCCATTTTATGCTATGAAAGTCAACAGAAGATAAATGTAGATCCACTCAAGTAATGCAAGAGAATACAAAATATCAAATCCTTCTCATTCTGCTGCTGAGTTCTGTGGGTTACAAGGTTGAGTTCCTCCACTTATGCTGTTTGTTTTCTCACATAGTGCAAGCTAGAAAACATTTTTGCATGCTTTCAAAAATTTCTTATGAACAGTTACCAGATCAGTAGAAATATCCTTCAATATTGATGACCAAAATGACAAACAAGCTCACTCACTGCCTTTCCAATGAGACACAGTTACATATTATCAAGGGAAATACTATTATATAGGAAAAAATATTCATAAGAGATCATAACCACTTTATTTTGATATTTTTTCTTTCAAACTACAATGTATGGCTTTTAAAAGATGGGCTTGCAAAGTGGTTTAAGTAGACTTTGGAAAGGTTCAAATATATCCTAAACAAAACAATTAAAATTATTCTTATTAGGCTTCTCTAAAATTAATCAGCTGAATTAAATTTCCAACAAGTTTTAACACACAGGATTATACAAAGCATTAGGAATGTAAATTTGGAGAGAAACAAACAAACAAATACCAAAACCAGACATTTTCCAAATTATTTCAGTCTTCTCTGACCTTGGTATTCCTAGTCCTGCTGATCAGAAAGATAAGTCAAACTTCATTTTGACAAAGAGACTCATAAATTGTTTCTATACTGAAAACTAATACCTACAATTGATTGCACTGTCACTATAAACCATTGCCATCCAGACCATTCCTCATATCCAGCAGTGTATTTCAAGTGTTTATTTTGCAATAAAAGACACTTTAAAGCACTGTATCAGCTATGAGTAATAATGTCTCTCAGAGTCTACAAAGAAAAGAAATCTCTCCAATGTCTGATTCTGGAAAATCAGAAAAAAATAGGGCAAAAATAGGTTAAATACAGGAATTCATAAAGGATCTTTTATTACACAAACATATTTAGCAAGACATCTGCATGATCAATCACAGATATAGCTGAAATGGAAATTGTTTCTTTAATCCTACATGAAACCTATTGTAATAATTTGGGGGCTAAGATTATTAGCCCCCAAACCTACATATTGTTCTAAGATCACTCAGAAGACTGAAGAAGCTTACATAGTCAATAGAAAGATGATATTGTCAAGAGAGAGGTAGTGACTTCATGACACAGAGGATTAGGGGGAATGGAGCGGAAAAGAAGTCAGAGCATCTGCATCAGATGTTTATGCAGATGGTGTAGCTATTCCTTAGTCTACTCATTGGTAAGATGTCTAAACACAGAAGTGAGGTAGGTACAAGATGGAGATTTTTGAACACAGATGATAGAATTCCTACATAACATTTACATTTCTGCCTTTTCTGCTATTGAAAGGGATTATAAAGACCCATTTCAACTGGGATGGGGGTCTACGTACTTTCAAGCATATGAGCAATACAAAAGTAGAACAGAGTTACTGTACCTGTTGCAATGCAACTGGAATACATCTCAGGTATCAAAAGGGACAAAAATTTTTCATTCATTTAACTAATATCAATTGTATTTGACTTGTTGCACCAACTTTCTCTCGGTTCTGCCCACACAATTCTATCATGACTGGTGTTTGTTGAAGTCAGCAGGGTCACGCAAAAACATCCAGTGAACAATAGCAAACAGAACAAGTTCATAAAAATCATAATCTATTCTCAATTCATGAACCAAGAAAGATATATTCACTGAGTATAAAAGAAGACTGACATTCATTCGATGAGCCCCTTAACATTAATGTCCCCATGACTGCGTAGTACAACCTTGACTGAAGAAAATGTATGCTTTAGTTCTTTATACTTTAAAAGCTATCACCACAAGCAAGCTGGAAGGCTTTTTATAAAACCCTATTTATTCATCAAGAATACACTGTTTGTTATCTTAATGGTATCTGTGAAACACTATGAATCACTATCTATTCCTATTAATTCTACTTTAATATTTCTCCCCTCTCCTGTTCTCTCAACTCCATTTGGAGAAGTTGATGAGGCTGAATAAAGACTGTAATAACAGGATTTAATGGGTATAGTATCTGTAGGTAAACAAGGTCATAAGTGTTGAGTAAGTAGCAGCAAAGGCAAAGGAAGGAAACATGGCCTTAAAGAAATCAAAACCTTGCAAAAATCTATTGTTAGTATCCGAAGAAAGTGATTTGCTTCCTCTGTGAGTGAAATTCTTTATTCATAAAGAAAATATTAGATTTTTGCTTTTATAAGCTTGTTCCTTTCCTTGAATTTTTCATCAAATGTCTTGCTTAGACAGCTAATTTATAAAGGCACGGATTAACAAAAGCAGCTATGCAACTAATTCCCCTTGGTTACAGGGGAATTTATGATTCTAAATCCTTTTGCAAATCTGGGATTTTAAAGATATTGTGAGTAATCCTTTCTATAATTTGTAATTGGAGGTTTTTGTAATTTTACTTTTCTGCTGTTGCCTGACCAAATTGGACTAAACGAACTTTCCATAAGAGAATACAGTGCGGTGTCAAAATTATTTCACAGATAGAGTTAGCTGTAAGCAGTATTGCCAACTTGACGCATGACGTTCATTTTAATACCTCGATTTGAGTGTTTTACATTTTAAGGGATTGAGTAATCATCATTTTTCCTGAGAAAGAAATTTCAACTGAATGTGTGTACTCTTATTTGTTATCCTGTCATATGGTAATATCAATCGTACTTAGCATCCATCTAGTCCAACAATGAAGCTCATTTATTTTGTCAGGTTATTTTATCAATAGTGCTACAAAAACAATAGTAATAAATTGCACAATTACAAATATCCCAATTTTCAGATATAACCATTTTTTTTCCCCTGCTCTTCCTTTTCTTTTCCTCTCACATAGCTCACAAACATTAATCTTCCTTTCTTTCTCTAGAACCTTGAACCATTGCTGTTCTTGAGCCCCCTGCTATGATTGTTTCATCCTCTTGTATCTCCCTTGCAGCCCTCAAAAACTGTTGCATCCTCCCTTACATCTCCCGGCTCTTCCACAGAACTCTTCATTCCCCACCATTTCCTCTCCTCTTTCAGCTCAGATTGTTCTGCTCCTAACTTCTGACACTTTCATGTTCTTGGTGTAAGTTTTTTTTTCCATGTATCTTGAAAACATAATTGAAAAAGTATGCATATATTTGGTCAATAGTCACTTAACTCAAAAGTTTCTACTATGCAGCATAGCTGTACAGGTAGAGTTCAGTGATACACCATTAAATGTATTGGACTATTAACCCACATTAGCAATAGGAGCATGCAAAGTCACCAACACAAGGACTAAAATGAACCAATATTCATTAGAATACAATCAGAAACAAGAATTATGGTCTAATAATAGGTGGATTTCAGGGAGAAGAGATTAAGTGAAGGGAAAAAAATCGGTGTGAGCAGCAATAATAAGGGATCAAACTAAACATTTGAATCATAACCTCCTAATAAAATGTTCACTTAATTTTGAGTATGTACTTTGCAAACATATAATATCCTACCTGGCATTGCTTTTGGTTGATTAATTCTTTCCAGGTGTAAGTCAGGCACTTTCACTTACATGCTTCAATACACATACTAACCAGTCAAGTCATTACATACTTTTTTCCCCTAATCTGTTCAACTACCAAGAGCTGAACTGAATATATGGGTAATACAACAGAGGGGTAAAACATCCTCCCGATCTGTTTATTACAGTAACTAGAGATAATACAGTAGCACTGCATAATAATAAGGTACCAGATCCTTCACTGGTCTAGTGATTTCATGAGCAAGGTTAGTTGCTAGCTGATGATATGGTCCTACATGTAATTAGTGACTCACTCACCCATGACAAAGACATCAACTTGCTATACAAAACAAATAAAAAGAGGAACAGTATTTCCAGTGTGTAAAGCAACAGGTGAAACTATTACAGACCTCCATTCTCTCCCTGCGTGACTGAATTCTCTAGTAGGACAGTCAGCAAAGCAATGGTGCATCTTCATGACAGCTGGGTGAAATCAATATGAAATTTGTCACATCAGTTAATGAGAGTTCTTGGATTTAGTTGGGTTGTTTGTCTGTTGGGTTTTTTTTGTTGTTGTTGTTGTTGGACTGTTGTTGGGGTTTTTTTCACCAGATGAGTGATTTTCTATTCTTCCTCTGCCAAGATACTTCTATATCTTCCTGATCAATTCAGAACGAAGAAAATATTTCATAGTCTTGCATACACACTGCAGAAATTATTTTTTCCCTTTCTGTCTTTCTTCCCCAAAGGGTCTGGATGCAACACTAGAAGCCTGCTAGCTTCCAGGCAGCTACAAGTGTTTCATGTATAATCCAATAAACTTCCTAAGGTTGTTATATTTGCTAGGATTTTGAGCTCTCTGTATGCTGAGGTTAAACTAACTCCCATTTGCAGTATTTATGACTATTTTATTACAAATGGGAGAACTTCATAATAAACTTCACCAAGCCACAACACTCCAAATACTTCTGTAGTTCAGAATGAAAAATAATTTGAGCTACACACTGTGTATTTTGATCTCATATATAATAGTACCTCTAGCTTGTATATAGCTGCTATATATTGTGTCCAAGAATCACGTGAAGCTAGTCTATATGTTCACTAAATTTCACAATAAAAGAAAATCAGTCAGCAAAACTATCTATACAAGTCCCTATAAATTGTGTAGTTAATTAGAGAAATTTTAAGCCAAAAGCATAGGTTCCAAAAGAGTTCAGATATGACAGGAAAGGCTGTCACTGTACAAAGAAATTTTACATTTTTCAATTTAGATGCTGGAGATCTTGTTGCAAATATTCTGGTAAAGAAATAAAAATTTAATCACATAAAAGAGTTTGGTTTGATGAAGAAGTAGAAAATTGTGAAGCATAGGTATGGGAGTGTTAAGTTTGAAATGTAGTTATAGGAAGTCAGGAACTTTAGAAAATGTAGCATGTGTAACCATAAGAATTCAAGTATTGTCTAAAATCAGTTAACCACAGAAACTTTGACAAAGATTTGTTGATTTGTAGTGTTTTGTTTTAGGAAACTAAGGAAACTGTTATGGACACCAGTTTGCTGCTTGGAAACCCCTTACCCTTCCCAGCTCGAACCAATTATCGAGGATTCCAATCAGTAGAGTTAAGTGAGATTAACCAATGATTGTTTTAACATAAGAATATTAATAAGATGGTGTGACTGAGGGACCAATTATTAGAAAGGTTACATTTAAGAATAGACATAGTATGCATTTTTATGTAAATTAATATAGATGATGGCAAGAATCGTACTGCGCAGAATCACCTAAGAGAGGTCAAGAAGCGGACAAGTGAGGAAGACTATGGAAGACCACCAGAGGGCTTCTGAAGACCACCAGAGACCTTCACTGCGCCTGTGTGAAGAGACATTTACATATGCTAATGATTTATCAGAAAGTTAATGATTATGTATAACATTTTTCAGAAATTTAGTGAATATGTATAACAGGTGTGTATTTAACCTGCACAGTTAGACTAGACAGGTGCACACGACAGGTGGAGCGATCCCCCGTGTGCCCAGCGCTGCAAAAAAGGAGTGCCTGCTTCTTAACTTCTCATTGCTGTTAGGGAGTTTTATTCCAGATTTTGGTAACAATCTGACTCCTGTCTCCTTTAAGTTCATTAAATTCTTTTTAGATCAAGTCATAATTCCTCTTGAAAAGTATTCCCCTTGAAATTTAGGTGCCTAATTCCACTATGCACATTTTAAAATTCCAGCTCAAGTGGTTTATTATCAAATGATCATCAGTGTATAAGTATGTGCTGCTTTGCTTGCCCACCTGCTTTTCTGATGTTGCTTCACATTCTGTGGAAACATACAAATATAAGCACTTAATTAAACCTCATTTTAAAAAAATTAGCATATTGTCACTAATGAGAATACTGCACGATTTCTGTAACACTAAGCTAGGTAGCTGATCAGGAAAAACTAAACATTTTGAAAATTAGTGTAGGGAAGAAAGTTGTTTGAAGGCATTGCAGTTGACACATGAAACAAAGTAGAGGTAAGATAATTACCTCAACATCTAATTACTGGAAGAGATAAATTACACAAATGGTTACAAATTTTTTTATTATCTTAAATATTTGACTTCTCTTAAAACAGCCCTCTTTGTTTCACTTGTGAAACTAGCTGGATGAGTGCTTGTTTTTTATAGAAGTGTATGATTTCAAAATCTGGAGAGCTGGCAAACTAATAGCAAGACCATTTTTGCTAAATATTCAAGAGCAGGTAAGGATGTGGAGAGAGGAAGAAACACAAAGGTAACACCCTACACTTTTAAGCTATGAAATTAAACACTTCCAAAGCTTTTCAGATGAGACTGCCCTCTTCATTGCCCTGTGAAATAAATTTAGGTCTTGGAGAACTCCGGAAATGTATAGTTCTTTCAGTATTACCTGTATTCAGCATTCACCCTTGCTGCCTCTGTTGCAAAACCCATACAACTACGTTTGACCATGGAGGGAATCCTCTGAAGAGTGTATCTTGATGGGCTCTTCTTCTTTCCAGTTAACAAACCAATGCAAAAATTACAGCAACCACAGATTTATGATGGGAGAAAAATCCAAGCTGCTCAATTGGTTTAGCTTGTTACTAAAGGTAATGAAGCAACTGCTGAAGGAATGAAGAATACCATGGAAGTGATCACTTCATTTATGCACATGTTCCAAAATGAGTTAGCTAACTGAGACCACACTTCTTTCAAGGAATACAAGGAATATCCTTGACTCAAAACACAGATACCACAGTGTTTGATTTCAAACTTTGGCAAATTCTATCATATACTAGATATTTAAGAAATGGTGATATGCAGGTTCCTAAGTTTAACATCTAGAGTGTAGATGAGTGTTTCACTATTGTAGCATTGAAGGGAAATCTATTCACTATTTATTTCTCTTTTATATTATTTAAAATAAAATGATAGGATTGCTGGTAAGGAATAAATCTCTCAAGAAAATACCTATTTTTGTTGAAACTGAGGATACAAACTCTGGTTTTGATTTCTAGGCAAAAACTGACATAATTTTTTTTCATATTAATGTTGGTCAAAGTATTTCCATATCTTTTCTTTTGTAGTGGGACCTAAGCCTTGGTACATTTAGAAACCTTTTTGTGTTTGCCTTTAGAGGCCTCCACACTTTAAACCACAATAGTTTTTTTTTTTGTTCCCTCAAAGTTGCCAGAATTAAAATAACTTTAGATCAATATGAGACATGCAACAGCTCTGAAAAGCTTGGTCCATGTCATAATCAAATTGGTCAGGGAAATTAGAATCCAACAAACTGACAATAGAGAAGACAAAAGGCATAACTCTGAATATTCATCCACACCCCCCCCCCCTTCTTTTTCCCCCAGCTTTTATTGATGAGCATGACGTCATACAGTATGGAATATCCCTTTGGTCAGTTGGGGTCAGCTGTCTCAGCTGTGTCCCTTCCCAAATCCTTGCGCACCCCCAGCCTACTCACTGGTGGGGTGGGGTGAGAAGCAGAAAAGGCCTTGGCTCTGTGCAAGCAATAACTAAAATTTCGATGTGTTATCAACACTGTTGTCATCACAAATCCAAAACATAGCACCATACAAGCTACTACGAAGAAATTTAACTCTATCCCAGCCAAAGCCAATACAATAAGAATTATGCACATGCACTTTGTCAACAGTACACAAAAGCAGTTCACTGTTCCAGAAATACTAATGCTATTTTTATTAAAAGAAATAAATCAACTATTATTGATTTATACTATTAGAAGCTCTCACTTTCAAAATGAAGATGAGTAGTCCTCTTTTTAATAATATTAACAGTGTTTTCTTATTTCTCTCCATTATTACTGTCAATATATCTAACAGTTTATTAGATCAGATTATTTATCTGATTATTTCTTTCAAAAGCATAAGTATTTAAATTTGAAGTAGGGCAGATTTTTTTTTTTTCAACAAAGGACTATATTGGAAATATTTGAGGCAGTAAAAAATCACCTCAAAAACTATGTAGGATACATTCTTTTAGGTCTTTCTTTACCTGTAAGACTAGTCTTAGTTATACTTCTCACTATGAAGAAACAAAGACAATTTAATTTCTTTTAAAAAGGGTATGTTTATGTTACACTCTCTTCTGTAGGAACAGAGAAATCATGGTCATAACAATGATAAATAATAGTCTAAAAAAAGACAAAGGTCTGATACAAAATACCCCAAAGTCAAAGGAAGAAACCCTGCTAGGTTTCAAAGATACGTGAATTGAGTAGCTTGCTTTGCAAAGTGATGAACTAGCCATTGAACTCATCAGAATACTGAAGTTATTAATAAAACTGAGATGCCATAAGCTGACTTGACAGCAAGAGAAGGTAAAAAATGTACTTTTTAAACACTGGCTAGTTTTTGTTCTTAATAATTTGTGAGAAGTTAGCCATGGGAAATTATGAATTATACAATATGACCTTTGAAAGTGGTTGTTTTAATCATTTTTCAGCAGTATATGATGTGTCTTGAGATAAAGAGAAGAAAGACTGTTATATACTTAATCAGCTGGTAGGTACCCTAAGTGAGAGTATCAGAAACATGGAAGGGCAAGGATTTTTAATATGTTGGGAAAATAAAGCAGTTTATAGTCACATAAATGGCTATAGCCTATATATAAGGTACACTTTATCTGTATATACCTAATAAAAAAGTTTTCTGATAAAGGCTCCTAAACTTTTGCACAATACTGTTGTCAGTCAGAACTATGAAAACACAGATCATCATGAATGTCCCTCCAAAAATGGTCCTTGTTCAATAAATCTATCACTATACCTCTGAAATGAAGCCTATACCACACAAGTTTGTTATCATTTATGTGACAAACAGTATATGCTATTTTAATGACATGACAACAGCATTTTAACACCAAGCTTACTTTACATAATTTTGTATTTGAGTTTCTTTTTTCTTCATCTCATGAGTCTTTCAATCTTTAAGGCTTTGTATAAAAACTAAAGGTCAATGAAGTTGGTGCATATGAAGATATGTAATATTAGTATATGCGAGATATCTAATATACAGTAGTTTAATAAGTGCGCTGAATGTAGATCTATGCTTCCATAAAAGGGACAGAAAAATATTGGGAAAATTACAAGTTATTCCTCCCAGCCAGCGTCCTGAGTTACATCTCTCTCTTTCTTGTCTCTTAGTAAAATAGATTGCCTGTCTAAAGTTATGCAGTCAGAAAATTACAAGTCAGGATAAAGGATGCCATTTATAGCCCTGCTTGACAACTGATGGGTTCTGTCTGTTTTTAATTTAATCCCTTCTGCCTCTGAATAGACTAGTATGGGGATTCTAGCAAAACCAGAGTTTGTCAAAGTGGAACTTTCCACATCTTCAGGGAACTAGCATTGAATCAATACCTCTTATTTAAAGTATCTTCAAAACCACACAGATATCTGTTCTCACTGATTTGAATATTGCCAGCCTTTATTCTTTGTCACCAGCTGACTGACATCTAGCAGTGCTTTCAGTTGCTTTATTTAAGGATGAATTTGTTTTTTGAAATCACTATTTCAAACATTCTTGCTGGAGCACAACTGAGCCCTGCTTGAGCTATTCCCTGGTTTGCTTTTGAGCAGAAATAAGAGAAATGGCAGGGGTCAAGTGTCCTGGGATCTCACTGTGACTTAGAGGCAGGATATTAGCCAGGTTTCTGCATCTAGACTCCCAAAATTAAATAGCTTTCCTAGTCTGGCTGTGGTTAATGGAGTTCATGTCAGGAATTCCAAGCAAACATTGATTTTCTTTGTTATCCATTATCAAAACCATACTTAAGGTGATTGATTTCAAATAATGTGTGACCACTATTGGTATCGTTTTAGCCTTCTCATATCTTTCCTGTGCTTCCTTTTCCTTGCACTGCTCTTTTAAAACTCTAAGAAGTTAAATTATAAAAGTTAAACATTCTAACAAGTTTAGTAAGAACAGACTTTCTCAAGTCTGGGAAACCTTTTCAAAACCTGCAACTGTTCCTTTTTTATATTATCAGAATAAAATGCATATCATACAGAGAACACCCTTTCCTCACACAAAACAGCATATCTATGTCTGCTACAGTATTGTTTCTACATTCTCATCAAGTCACATGTTATTTTTGACATTTCAAAATAATAAAACTAATTGAAATAGTAACTGTTAACATATATCATTCCTTGGTCCTTCATTAAACCTGTCTTATTTCCCTCAGTGATTCAGTTAGGTTTCTTTGCTATATCCCTCATCAAAAGCAAAAGAATGATTTAACAGCTTCCATAGTATCTCACTACAGAGACTACTTTCTTTTGCCTTACACTTTTCCCCTCTTTGCCACAAATTTTTCTCAAGGGATCACCTTCCTCTTCTGTGGTACTCAGTTGTATGTGCTGAGATTTAACACAGCTCTAAAGACCTAGGGGAGTTTTTCCAGGCTATAAGGGGTTTCGGTACTGTGTCAGTATATAATATGGAAATATATGAAATATTTCTTTCATTGAGGGACAAGTGGAAGGTGTAACAAGGACTGCTTCCATATGAAAATTACAAAAGCTGTCTTTTTTTAGGAACAGTTTAGCTCTCCCACGTGAAAGTATATAGAATGAGATGTTTTAAAAAAATATCATCCATTACAAGCATTGCACTAAAAATAATTTGTCAGTGATAATAATATGGATAGAGGAGATTCAGTAAACTTAATCCTTAACAATATTTCCTTGCACAGGACTTCCACAAAACTACAGTTATGTTTTTTGGATGGGATCTACAGGATTCTGCTACTGCAAAATTTTCTCTATTAATGAACCATATTTTCAAGATGTTTTTCAATCATTCCTTCATTTAGCTATTCAAATTCATATCTAAATTGCAAGCAAATGAGAAATCCCAGTGAAGCTAGTGGCATTCTAAAGATGCTTCAGATTAAACATCTGTATAAACATCTTGCTCACTTAGGGCTCAACAGTGAAATATAAAGAATGTCTTCAGAGGTTTTCAGATACCTACATGTGATTCTGAGAAATCGTAAAGGACTCCCAAAGTCCCACCTGACCAAGCATCTCCCCAAAGCAGTGATAGATACAGTGAATTCCTTTACAATTACATTTGTTGAAAATATGGCCATTAGCATTTACACAGTTCATTTGTAAAAGATCACAGTTAAGCAATTGCCATGGAATTGACTGCTCAAGAGACTCATCTGCCCACGGGTAATTCCAGGCATACCTCTCAAGGCGGGGAGACTAATGAGGGTGAAAATGAAATAGTCCAGTGATGATACAGAACAGGAAGACTGAGCCAATGGTGAGAATAGAGGCAGGGAGACATGAGTGTTCACCCTGAATTCAAAAGGAAGTCAGCTTTAATTTTAGTTTCAGAAAGCCTGAGCTTCATACTGGTAGTTTTCTTTAGCACTGTGTGAGAGACTGAAGGAGTTAATGTCTTAAACATTGTGGTGGGGCAAGTTCTGCTTAAGGATGAACTCTGCATAACAAGGAACTCTGCCTAGCAAGGAACCCCAGGTGAAGAGAAGCCCATCAGCAACAGGAGGAGGAGGGTGTGCTGGAGGGTGCACAGCTCCCTGTTCTTATACCCTGTTCTGATGTGCTGAGCAGGGCAGCTCACTGTGTATGATGAAAGATCATGTCTGCATGAAGGGGGAAGCTACTCCCCAAATGACACCTGACACCACACCACACTGTTGCAAATATTCTGGTAAAGAAATCAAAATTTAATCACATACAAGAGTTAGGTTTGATTAAGAAGTAACATTATGAAGCATAATGTATAGGATTGTTAAGTTTGAAATGTAGCCATAGAAACTTTAGGAACTGTGTTATGTGTGACTATAGAAACCTTAATATTGTTAAAGTTTGAAATAGCTAACCACAGAAACCTCACCAGGAAGTTACTGGTTTTTCTATGTTTTGTTTCAAGAAACTAAGGAAACCGTCATGGACACCAGTTTGCTGCTTCGAAACCCCCTTACCCTTCCCATCTTGATTTGAGTATCGAAGATTTCAATCAGTAGAGCCAAGTGTAACTGACCAATGATTGTTTTTAAATAAGAATATTGATAAGGTTATATAATCAAAGGACCAATAATTATAAAGGTTAAATTTAAGAATGAGATTAGTATGCATTTTTATGTAAAGAGCTTATGTAACAATGACCTGACAGAAAAAGTATATAAAAACTGATGGATTTTGATATTAAGTTGGACACACCTTTGGAGGAGTGATCCCCCGTGTCCCCAGCACTGCGATAAACGAAGTGCCTGCTTCTTAACTTCACATTGGTGTTAAGGAGTTTTATTCTGGATTTCGGTCACCACACCACTCCACACCACACCACACCCCCCAAAGCCCAAAGGCCCTAAGACTACCTAATTAGCGTAACAAGTTCAAGTGCCCACCCAAAGGAGGGGAAAGGATGATAAAAGGACACAAACTGAAGCCCTGGGTGCACAAGCCCACTGGAACTGGACCCCTTGGCTGACTGGACCAATGCTGAGCCCAGGACTGGTGAAATCTCTCTCCTCTCTCCATCTTGTTTCTCTCTTTCTCTTTCCTTTTCCATAATCCCTACACCTCATCCCTTTAGACATAAACCGTTGACCAAGTCTGGGACTAGGAGTGGATCCAGCCACCCCCAGGCTCCTCTCTGAGAAGGAGTCTAGAAAGCAAGGGGGTCTGCTCTGAACTTCCTGACCCAACAGGGGGGCTCTCCTTATTGTCTGCCCTGAAGTGATTCCCAAATAAGCAAGGCCTGTAGTATATGTTTGGTGATGCATGCTTAGCACATGTTACACAGTTTACTGACATAGTTTCATGCCAATTCTTGTTGTGAGCATACCAATTTTGGGGGTGACCATGCCAATTCTTGTGAGCAAATAGAAATCGAGTTTTGTGAGTTAAAGGATCCCTGGTGTCATTTCACTTTAATCCTGACCTGGGAATCAGCAAACCTGAGTCATCATCCTGAGAAACTGGGACATGACACACTGGCTTGAGCAGATAAATTTAGAATAAATTGAGAGCTAAATTTAGGTTTCATTCTTATATAAATAGGGGGTGTGAATTCACACAGAATTTAGGTATTAGTGATGATTTTTATTTTTTTTTTAATTCAGGCCATTCTAACAGAAACGGTCATCACACTAGAAAATGGACCTACGTGATCTGTTTTTATTTCAAGTCAGAAGAATGAAATGGCTAAACAAATTTTTAGTATATATTTAGCATGGTGTATATAAGCTCTCTCTATATATGTATTTTTGCTATATATATGTCTATGTATATAGCCTTTATATATAGACAAAACAGCTTATTAATGATTGTACTTCAACTGATTAAGAGAAATTCCAATATTAGAATGACAATAAAAAGTATAAAAGAGTGAAAGAATAGAAAATGTTAAGAAACTGCCTTCTCTGAGAAGCCATATTGAAAATGCAGATGTATATATATTTCACACCACACATTTCTATGAAGCTCAATACCTTACTGAAAGAGAAATAAATTATGATGATTTTTCCATTGCTATCCCTTTCCTTTTATTTAAGGCTAGTGCTGCTTTAAATAAATAAATTATACAGTGTGAAACTCACCATTGTCCCAGAGGGACAGTGCAAGATAGATACAATGCTAGAAGCTTTCTTAAACTGGAACATATGGCATCAGACTTGCTCTAGTTCTTTTTAAAGGGTTGAAGGACATCCCCTGTAAGAGACTGAATCCTATTCCCATCTTTTCCTCATCCATTTTGCTTCTGTTTCTTTGTCTTTAAAATGTTAATTAACTTCTTCATGTACATATAACCCAAACTATTATTAACCTACACTGTATACTACTTTATGCATGCTATATGTAAAGCAGGATAGACAATGCACCTTCCTGCAGGTTGATTCAATCTGTGAGAAAACTGTGTAAATGAAACCCCTCTGAGCTCCAGGCTATCAGAGTTGGATTGCTTCTGTCTACCTAAGTAAATCTAATCCACATATCTCTACAGTAAACGCAGTCCTCAGTGTAGACACATTTAAATATATATGACTACACTTGTGAACAATCCGAATGATTTACAGTCATTATTAGAGAAAATAATGGGGTGTTGAAGGTTGATGATAAAACTCAGGTTTTACTAATCACAAATTTGAGCATGTACCCTACATGCTCCTCTACTGAAATCAAAGTCAGAGTATTAGTGTAATGTTATCTATCTTAGAAGTAAGGGGTTTTCTGTACTTTAAATAATTTTGTTTAGCTTGCTTTTATTACTAAGATATCTCTAATAACACCTTAACATCCTTCAATATCACAAAGTACAAACCTGTAGCAAAAGAGTTAAGGTAGCAACAAAATGTAAGTGCATAGACAGTATCCATAACACTGCGTTAAGACTAACTGGTGTTTTCAAAGCAGTAGATTATTAGAAATGCCTATATCAAAGTAATTCTGTCAGAAGAAATAAACTTCAGCATATTCAAAACCTGTTTTCATCTATATAAAAAATTAATTTCTAAAAAGAAAAATTGTAGCACTAGTCATTTTATCCCCAAAGTGACTTTTGGTGTTATGTAGATATTAACCCTTCCTGTAATAGAAGTTATAAATATATTCACAACAAAGTTGTGTTCACATAAATATTTCAAAAAGAGAGAAAAGAACATGTCTAGTGACTGAAAATGTATTTGTTTTCTCATCATTTCTATTCATAAGTAAAGAACTCCACAAGAGCATAGCTTCTAGAAAACAGGCATATGACCAAAGGGCATAGAGCTAGTACAAACCAGAGACTGACTGTAAAATAGACAGCTCCTCCATTATTTTCAAACAATCCTCCAATGTGGTTTTATATAAACAGAAAAATCAGGAGGACAAAGGAAAAAAAACCCACAGCTTCTGTTGTTTAAATAAACTGTAAATGTGAATGCAAACTGCAGTAAGTAAGGCTATAGGAAAGAAAAGGAGCCTATGGGACTGAAACACCAAGTCCCCTCAGCGACAACTGAACATATGCTTTCTGCAGATGTCTTGAATGATGGTTTGTTTTAAATACGAGCAAATATTAACAGAAGGTTCTGCCTGTCATCAGATGGCTTAACTTCATTTGTCTTCATCCTCGATACTGTTTTATTGTTAACTTACTTTTAAAAACAGCAAATTTCTTTAACTTATCAAAGTTCTGTCTCCCATCCTCCCTCCTTCCCTCCAGGAAGGTCTTGCACACTGATTGATTTATGACAAAAAAGTGAATTGTATTTTTATTCTGAAAGTCAGATTTACAAGTTCTGTGTACTTATTCATAGATACTTTCATCTTTCCATGCTAAATGGGATTTTTTTACACTTCAAAGCTTGGATAGTTTACTTGGGGGAAAAAAAAAAAGGAAAACCAAATTCTCATATTCTTGTGCATGTATATGGGAAAGCTTGATGTTAAATTTCATGGAAATGTATGGCCAAGCATGACCTTTTTTTGAAAAGTAAATCTCAGCTGTACACATTTTTGAAGCAAGTGAAGTCTAGCGCACGCTTCTTTTTTTTTTTTTTTTTTTGTTCTGTTTGGTTCTGTCCTAAGCTTGTCTGTGATATTAACTGACTTTAATAATCTACTAAATTGATAAGCTTTAAGTATATTCTGCAATCTTAAAAGCGTTAAACTGTTGACTTACAGGCATGTTGAACTAGCAGCTAACAAACTGTCTTTTAGATGCAACTATCTGATCCTTTATGCCTAAAAATTCTGCTTCAATACCTGTGAAAAAATCAGTTTTGGTCAGGCAAAGCCTGGAGGCATTCATGATACCAAAGATATGTGTCCCAAAACCATTTTGTAATTTAATAAAATTAGCAAATTAAGTAAAATATTCTCCCTGTTGGTTACCTCCAGCTTTTACCAAAGAATCTGCACAGGACACTAAAGAAGCCAAAATGAGACGATACAGAGGTTTAGAAAGTAAGGTGATTCTATGTAAGCTTCATGGTAACTGGATGCTCCTATTAATTCACTAAAATGTGCATTTATACAGACAACTACATTTTCAAAAATTAAAATATTTCTTTATAAATAATTAAAAAAAAAGCATTTTACAAAAAGCATTTAAAATGTCAGAAAACCAATTCAGCTTCTCCAATTCAGCAATTGTAACTACCAAAAAGGATATGTGGGATTGACTCCAGTTCTGATGTTATTAAATACTGAAATTCATACTGGTGGAAGACTTAAAGAAGGCATTGTATCCCTCTGGACTTACATCAGCAGGATGAATCTGAGAGACTTCATTAGTATTAATATACTGTGTGGTCACACAGCTGGAAAAAACAATCATCCACATTTTCTCATGCCATAAGCCTCATTGGGTGCCCCCAAGTCATAGCAAATTTATGAAGAATAGAAGTGTTTGGCTGCCTACCAGAGATACTGGAATATTTGATTATGTGAAGTGGCCAGTACAGTAAAAAAGCATTGAAAGACAGCACCCATTTAATACTTCTTGTTTTGGATATACTTTCTCAGCCCAATCTCCTCCCCCTTACGATTGTTTCTAGTCTCTCCAGAGACTAGCTAATTTGAACACAGGAGAATTCTTTCTAGTCAAACATTTTTAAACAGAGTATGACTCTTACTCTTACTGAGAAATAATCTGTCCAGTAAGACATGTCCCTGAGTTCCTCAGAACTGTTCATTTACTATATTAAACAAAGTGTTGTCTTGGTTACCCTAATCCAAACTCTGTGGGGTTCAGCTACCAAACGAGAACACATGCCCCTGAGCTGGCCCAGGGTTTCGACATATGCACATGACACATGCCTATGGCAGACCTGGGCTTTTCTGTACCAGCCACTGGATACCAGGCACCGTACGTTACAGAATCTCAAATGACATTTGGTGGCCATGTTATGGCAATTGAATCCTTATTACCTGGTTAAAAATCAAGCTTACAACCAGAAATAAGGGTGTTCTTTTCCACAGAGGTATTTGTGCCTTTTCTTCATGCTATCATCACATAACCTAGAGTATCACCTCATTTTGCCATACAAATTTGTTTTAATTCAAACATTTCCTTAAATGACATTGCCAAACATTTCAGTGGGATTTCTCAATGCACTTGTGCCTCTGTGACTATTTATTTACCATGTACTAACAGCATCTTAAATAATATAAGCAGTGGAGAAATACTACATCTTCCTGAAAGCACCATCTAGTGAAGTGCGCATAACGTTTTTTACGCGTGGTATCTTGCAAGACCAGAAGGGAACACACCACATGTATGTGGAGCCAAGAATTTACTGTTAGTCAGATTCATGGTTTAAGAGTCTAAAAGTGTATATTATGATATATAGAAAATTTTCAACAACATTACAGTTTAAATTATTTTTTTAAAAAAACCCATCCTAGCATCTACCCATTTTCCCTGATATTATGCTCACCTTTCCAATGTCCCCTGCATCCTACACTTGACAATTTTTATGTACTTTCTCACCCCAACTTTATCCCTTCCCCCTGCACCCAGGGAAGGAGTGAAAGCTGCTCCAAAGCCTCTGGGGGCCGTCTGTCCCCCAGGGACTGCCTGGGGCTGTCAGCCCCTTCCCTGGTGGCACTCACAGAGCTGGAGCTCAGACAGGCTGGGCAATGACACTCGGCCACGGGGCGCCTGGTAAACCCAGTTCAGCCCTGCTCAGGCCAAGGGCAGCCCAGCCACCCCTTGGGACCTGCACGGGCAGGGCAGCCCATAGCCAGTGGCCTTCTACTAGTAATGGCAAAAAATGTGTTCAACACCACTGTAGCTAGTAAATTAATTAACATTAATATAATGTTAATACAATTCTGGTTTCTGTTCACAATCTTAGTGACATAAAAAAGCAAAACCAAACAGAAAACCCACATCTTGTCCTATGAATAAAAATAACTGTATATTTTTGCATAATGTAATGACTCCTGAATAATAGCTAGGGTGTTTATTTCTCTGGTGTCTCCTAAGAATCAGTTAGAATATATTAAAATTATGTTTGTAATATTAGACATGTGGTTCTGTTTTAAAGAATTTATGATGTGTTTAGGCCTTTAGTAGAGATTGGTACAATATTGGAGTAGAAGCTA
This sequence comes from Haliaeetus albicilla, assembly GCF_947461875.1. Lineage (NCBI taxonomy): Eukaryota > Metazoa > Chordata > Aves > Accipitriformes > Accipitridae > Haliaeetus > Haliaeetus albicilla. Next base: position 21,322,181 of record NC_091488.1, read on the forward strand.
GTCATAAAGCATGTTCTACTAACCATAATTTAAAATCAAAACCAATAAAGTATACATTCCTTTGAATTTCTTCTTTGTGCTACATTAAGTGAAATAAAACCATAGTGAAATACACATCATGCACTATGTTTTCCCAATTTGTTAGAGTGGAGTAAGCCTGGCTCTGCTAATTACAAAGCTGATGCCTTTATGATACTGACAAGGGAGTTGTTGAATATTTGCTTAAGTGCCAATTAATTACCATTGAAGTTAGATTTTATACTGATGACCTAGCTAAAGAAACATTAATTACAACCAACTAACCTCTTTTTGGTACTGACACGAGGCTAAAACTACAGACCTCCTATGGAAACAAAATTAATATGCTTCTAGAGTTACACATATGTCCGAATGGTCAACTATTAAAATGCCTTCTGGGACTCTCAAGATAGAATAAGCATTTCCAAACAAGAAAGCATGTAGTTCACAGGTACCAAAAGAAGGATAGAGCATTCAACTGCAATAACAAATGTAGGCTGATGAAGCTTTTAAAATGTCCCAGAAAAAGATAAGATCCCTTAGAACATGAACAGGAAAGGGTAGGAAAAGGTGCCAAGGGAGCAGTGGGCAGCATCCAGCTTCCAGTGTTAGAGAACTGAAGGACATTTGAATGGAGGAAAAAGCTGGAAACTTTAAAGAGGAAGCAGAGCTGTGACAAGTTTAGGCTTTTAGGTTTCTGCTCTGCTGACAGTCAAGTAAGTAAAGGTGCATTTCCTATCAAGGAAGCATTTGGCATATTACCAAGCACAGCAGCAGTCATTGGGCATTTTATTTCAGTGCTCCATCTAGGAGTTGTTGTGAATAAATACTTCCTCAATGTGTGGTCTACCATTGATGCAGGTTATTAAGCCTTTTGCAGATTAGGATGATTTTTATGTGTAAATTAATATTTCACATTCACTCATGAACGAATTAATTGTGCACATTTTTCCAGAAAACAAAGTAGCCTCGCTCTTTACCTTCCCACCACCATAAAGGAAGAAAAAAATACTCAATACTGCAAGCTCAACTCTGACATAGGGAAGACAAGCCTTTTGAATGATGCTTGGTTTAGATCCATAGTTACAACCTTCCCATACATTGCTGACACTTTCTTAGTTTGTATATTTTTAATATCGGAATCCTAAAATCATGTAAACAAAGCTACTTAGTATTCCTTGTGGAATAGTTGGAACAATTAAAATTAAGCTCACCTTGATTTCCTGCATTTAAGTAAAAATTGCTATTTATGTTAACAGTTTCAATCCATTTCCATTAAAGCAATATCAACTAATACAGTTACCTTGTCTGTCACTTTTTTTTTCTTTTAAATGTCAAATAAATGCCTTGCATATTTGGAGCTTACAAAGTGAGAGGTATAGAGAGATAAACTGAGCTGGTCAGGGCAGGTGTAGTTAGTCAGTTTGCTCATGATTAGAAGTTATAATATGATAGCAATGGCAATTTTACCACTAAGAAATAGTATCATGCTGTTCTGAACATACAGAGACAATAAGTCAAAGAAAAAATGAAAACAAAAAAATAATTGTCGTGGTTTAACCCCAGCCAGCAACTAAGCACCACGCAGCCGCTCACTCACTCCCCCTCCATCCAGTGGGATGGGGGGGAAAATCAGGAAAAGAAGTAAAACTCGTGGGTTGAGATAAGAATGGTTTAATAGAACAGAAAAGAAGAAACTAATAATGATAATGATAACACTAATAAAATGACAACAGTAGTAATAAAAGGATTGAAATGTACAAATGATGCACAGGGCAATTGCTCACCACCCGCCGACCGACACCCAGCCAGTCCCCCTGACAGTCCCCCAGCCCCCCACTTCCCAGTTCCTAAACTAGATGGGATGTCACATGGTATGGAATACACTGTTGGCCAGTTTGGGTCAGGTGCCCTGGCTGGGCATGAGAAGCTGAAAAATCCTTGACTGTAGTCTAAACACTACTGAGCAACAAGTGAAAACATCAGTGTTATCAACATTCTTCACATACTGAACTCAAAACATAGCACTGTACCAGCTACTAGGAAGACAGTTAACTCTATCCCAGCTGAAACCAGGACAGTAATTAAAGGATATTTGCTGAAAGAGAAAATAAGGTATCAAATGAAATATTATTTGGTAAGGACAATATGAATCTAACTGGGACTGAGGTAAATATATCAACCAAATATAATATGCAGGCTTCATTATTATTACTCTTACGGCCAGGATTGTATTAGACTTTCCATAAAAATTCTGGATGCCTAGGGTCTTGTAAGCATCAGTTCCACCAAAGTTTGGGTTTTTTTTTTAAGAAAATTTAGAAGCAATTAATTATTTTTTACAGTATTTTCAGTGTTCTCTATATTAAAAATTACATTCACCCAAGCTTGTTTTTTCTCTTTTTTTCAAAATCATAAAACTGGATCCTATCACTGGGTAGTAGGCACGAATAGAATAGAGTACGAGGCAGCTATAACAAAGATTAGGAAAATTTTGCCAGTAAGTACACTTGCAGATTAATTCTATAGGGTTGTTTCAGTTCATTTTTTGGGTGACAGCTCCATCAAGATTGCTATCTTGTGCCAAATAGGATCTATAAACACTTCTATGAAAAAGTGATTAAATTTGTTCTATATTCAAACAATTATTTTCAGGGGACGGGAATAGTTATCAAGATTACAGATCACTGCATCACACTAGGATTTTAATATCAAAGATAACCTATGGGAGTAGTTGTCAGAAGATCGTATTTTTCCATAGCTCTTATTTCTCATATGGGGTAAAAAAAAAAAAAAAAAAAAAAAAAGGAAGTTTAAAATCCCCTAGTATTTGAAGAAATACAGTTCCTACGCTTTTAAGTATGTAGAATTAAAACCTCTGTCCATCATAACAAGCATTAATACTGCTGTCTTCTTTAAAGATGGGGAAGTCTCACTTTTTTTCCATGAGGAATTTACAGCAGTTAGTAAACTAGTAAATTTATTTTAGTAAGGATATAAGATAAAATTCACTGAAAACTACTGACATGTGTTTATACTCCAACATAATGTACTGATTCTCCTAGCAATAGAAAATCTTACATTCATGTTTTATTTTGTGATTTCACTAGTGAATCCTGACAACATTTTCAATGCTTCTTGGCCGAATCTTGAACAGATCAAAACTAAGGAAATATTAAGTATTTTGCTGTCTTTACTAAGTGTACCTACAAGTCCCATAAATTATGACGGTATTTATTGCAGGCTGAATGAAAACAGATTCTTCAACATGAATCTTTGCAAAATTAAGTGAGATTAGTAGTTTGTAGATCACATAAAATATGTATTTAGGCAGCCATCTAGGCATAATGAAAGGGAAAAAAAAAATCTGAATTAATTCAACATACCTACTTAGAATATGTTTCCTATATTAATTTTAGTTAATACTGAAATTCTATTTATGTTCATATTATTCCCACAGAGTAACTGGGTAATTTACCTTTGATATTAATGGGAAAGACATCAGATGTTCAATAACGTGGAATTACAAGTGGGTTCTACCTTGATTATGAGCTTCCCATTAAACTAAAACATCTGGTTTAAAATTTAAAATGTACAAGGAAGCAGTTCTTATATGCCCTAGTTATTAGGTATTCAGAAATATGCCTAACTTTAAATGTTAGAGCAATGAGATAACTATGTATTTAATTGCACTCTGTATTAGTGCCCTTCCCAATGTAGGATGTTAACATGTAATTCATTTGCAGCTCCTTTTCCATCTTTGGTATGCAGAATAAGAGTCAAAAATTTTCTGCCTTTTGACCTTGAGCATGAAGGACAGGGAAAAGCCTCAGGGAGTAATGCAGCTGAAAACACTAGTGTCATTTGTTTGTAACCCTGGCTTCTCACTACCAGTCATTCTTTGCGGGAATGTAAAATTCTGTGTACATATCACTAGCAACCTAAAAGTCTTCTGATTGTGCATGCAAAAATAAGAGAAATCATTGGTGTTAGTACTGCCTTGGGTTGCTGGATGCTGTTAAAGCCTGAAGTTTAACATATAATCCCCCCAAATTTTTCATATGTTTCACTGAGAAAACTTCAATATTTCTACTCAGTAATTGAAAGCCTAAATATTAAAAAGCAAAGCTCTTCAGAATGATTAAACAGAAGTATACTTTGCTTTCATCTTAAACATAAAAGTGTTTTGATGGCTAAAATAATAAAGGAGGTGAGAAATGGCTTTAAAGAATGCCTTTCTTAATACATGATTGTTATATTGAAGATGCTGAAAAAAATCAACCACACCTTTTCTTACTGAAGGAAGTTAATGTTTACCACTACTTTTGATGGCATCAGATTTCCTATCAATCATAGTTTTTGGCTGCCCAAAAAGCATCAGGCTTAGAAATGGCAGTAGAATTTAACATTCCTCTTAAAAATCTGTTCAACAATATATTTCTACTAAGTTACCAAACAATAATTTATGAAGCTCTGACAGTTCAGTTGAATATAATGAATATAATTTCTTCCAAAAAAAAGATGAATACATAAGTATTTTTAATCAAATGGGAAAAACCTGAGGGAATGAATGGAACTTGCTCTCCATATGGAGTTTCAGAGTGAGTCTGGTGAAACGCAAGGGCAAACAGACTTGTACCACAGAGGGACACAGAAGGAGAGTTGCACAGTGTATTCACTGCACTCCTATCCCTTAGGAATTCTTCCCTGGAAATGGTGGAAATTATTTATAATACTGGACCATACATGGCCAGAACAAATGAACAACTTGCCACCCAGCTATTATTCCCTGCCTAGTCTCCAAATTTACTACAGTAACAGTGAATCATTTGGAAGGTTTTTTTTTCCTGTTAGAGACTGTAAAAACATATTTGTTGTCTAACACCCTGCAGATCCTCTATTTAACCCATGCCCTGATGGTATCCCAAACTTGGATGCAAAAAAAAATCAGTAATTTATCAGACAAAAGGGGCTCTCAGAAATGTTTCCTTTTTCTTTTTTACCATCACATCAACAACTTGTTAAAGCAGTCCCAGAAATTCCTCCATGACATGTAAAAAAGTAGAACTGGAATAGATTTCCTGCCACTCACCTCCACAAATCAATCCCTCCACCCCACCCACCCATACTACAAATAAATATGTAGTATTGTCCCTTATACAAATGGGCCAATCCCAACTTTAAAAGTGTTGTTTTACAGGCAATTCTCATAAAGTCTCACTGCTCTGGTGGTTACAAGTCTGTACTTATTTTCACCTTAATTGAATTAATTTAATTTTCCTCTCTTGTGTTAATAATTTCTTTTAATAAAGCTTCTGTCCCCTCATCTCACTTTCCCCTTACCTAATGTCTAGCAGACAGCAAACATCTTTCTCTCTTTTTGCTAAATAATAATAATAAAAAAGTCAATTTTCCAACCATAAAAAAGCTCTCCTTTCTGCTTATTTCCTTGACTGTATCTGTTTCACCCAGAAATAGCCTTTCTTGCAAACCTGTTTTTGCCAGGGTCTTGTAAAGTGGTCAATTTGTCTTAAATTTCTTCAACTATTTGTAAACTCAAAATCTCTCCTGAAGTCTTGCATATTATTATAGTCAGACTAACATGTCTTTACTTGTTGCCTTCCAGTCATTGTGGCATTCTGTAGATTTGTTAAAATATCAGATTTAATGCATCACTGCTTTCAGAATGCAGTAGCAAGTTTTGTCTGATCCCTAGAGCTTCAAAGTGAAAAACTCAAACCTCAGCTTCTACCTCAGCTGAGCTAGTTTCTATCTCCACAGCTTCTTTTTTTTTTCCAGTTTTCCTGTTACTGTCCTTGTGTTCAGAATCCATGGGTTTGCATCATATCATTACTGGGAGCCTTGCCACTGATTTCTGAGGTACAAGGTTCAAAACCTTCTGAAGTTTTTAATGTTACTATGCCATGAGAAATGTGTCTCTAAAAATCAAAGATGGAACAAGTACTCCATTTATTATTTTTCAAACTGATTTGAAAAGCAGGCTCTAAACACATACAAAGCATCACTGTAGAATGCAACCTATATTCATCAGGATACAATCCAGCATTAGTTACTAGTTTCATCTCTGCATAGCCATTTGCATATAGGTAAGGTCAGCCACTTACTGGTTTGAAAATGATAGCTAAACTGAAGCATTCAGATTATATGTTCATTAGCCAGTAAGCACTTTAACTTACTGTCATCCAAATTATTTTAAGTAGTTTGAAATGTATCTACTCAAAGCTAAAAGCATTTCCTTCTCTTCATTGAATGCAAACATGTAAAAGAGCATTATTGGACAATGTAATTTCCTAGAATTTGCAAAAAGCATACTATTATAAGTGGAAAGTAGCAAGAGGATAATAAATTAAATCAAATTTTGAAAAAAATAAGGACTAAAATCTGAATTAGATGAAACAATAATCAGGAAAAATAAAAACAGACATTCAGTTCTGCACAGCAGAGAGAATATGAAGTGCATGTGGCTACAATTGCACAAGTTCACAATAAGCCGATTATTTCCTGCTAAAAGGAAAGTACTTTTTCATCTCAATGGAGCTAAGTATCCAGAAACATTATACTGGGGAGAGGTTTGAAGGAAAAAACCCCAACTGTTAGAAGTCTTTAGATCTCATTTTATCTACATTGCAATCTCATTTTAAGCAATTCTCAACCAGAATAGTACATTAAGATAGTTTTTATTTACACAAGTCATTTCCATTATATTTTTATGATTACTGGGGCTATATTATTATTATTATTGCAACTTAAACTTGTACCTTGTTATTAACCAAAACTGGTTCTATGACATAATTTATACAGTTTGTCAGAACAAAAATACCATGTTTCTTCTTTCTGACTTTTCTGAGTGAAGGTTCATATAAAATAACTTTCATAAAATAACAGAAGCAAGCAATATTCAAATGCTAAAGCAGACTCAAAACTATGATTCCAGTGTATGCCTCTGCCCTAACACTGTCTTATATGAGAAGTTCAGGTTACAGGCATGTGAGTCTCTGCAAAATCAATAATGTACAGTGAAATTTGGAGCTAACACCATTAAATGTATACTTTAAAATGTCACTCTCTGATTCTAGGGATCTTTTTATAACCTGCAATGATTCATCTAAAAAAAAAAAAACAAAAACCCCCAAAAAATCTGATTAAATATCCTGCTGCTGAATTTGAAAATCACTCTGAAGTTCTTCAAAGGAGACAAATATAGGGGGAATACACATCATGTAAAGACCATTTTATATAGAATTTGCTAAACTCCAGGAAAAAAGTAATTCATTGGCACATTGCCTGTGCCAGTCTACAGAAAAGGTTATTTTTCTTACCTCTGCAATATAAGAAAGAAAGAGAGCAATCAAAAGAAAATCCAAAATTATTGTCATTAAAAAAGAGGAGAGGAGAAAGAGGGGGGAGAGGGGAAGAGAGTCATTCCAGGTAAAAGTTTTGGTTTTTTTCTGAACAAAAATTTAAAAATCTTTTTTCAGGTTGATTTTTCATTCTCTGCCTACTGTTTCCTGAAGAAACTAAAAGTAGGAAGGAAAAGTGAAAAATTAAGGTGTGTTTTCTTTTAAGACAAAATTTCTGTTTGTCAGAGAACCATTTTGATTACAGTTACTATCAGTAACAATAGCAATCATGTATACTTATTAAACATTTAAAATATCATATGAAATACTTATCCAACAGTTTGGAATATATATTAAAACTCTTTTTAGAGCTATGTAAAGCATTACAATTTTTCCCTTTTGATATATTATAACAGGTTTGCATAAGAATCCATATAGAAGATGTCACCCATTCTGCAAGTTAAAATGCCAATCTCTTCAAATGTTAAGGTACACCAGGAGAGGGATATTCTTTGTGGACTGCATTTTCAGACAGTTAAATGGTGCTGACAGACTGCAAACATGAAGCAGTAAATGCATTCTAAGGGATGATATATAATATCATAGATAATATTTGTTCATTAGAAAACAGGCAAGTATTTTGTTTAAAAGTTCTTTCTATAGAAAGATGGTATCTCTTATTTAGTCTTTCGATATCATTTGTGGTTGCTTGCCGTACACCAACTGTAAAAGCTTAGTTCTTAGATTTCTGAATATAAACTACAGTGGCTCATAAGCTACCTATGCATTCTGCTTCTCTATGCTCACACAGAATGAACTTTTCTTTAGGTATGCACTTCAAGTATTAATTGTATATCCCAGAGTGACACTATGTACCTTTACATAAGCTACTATATTGCTGGAGTAGATTTTTAACATAAATAATTTTTGAGGGAGAAGTGCTTATTGATTGTATCAATATTTTTATATTTTAATATTTTGCTATCTCAATTTATAGTATACTTCGAATATAAAATGTCTGCACAAGATAGCTTAGAAGTCCCCCAGGGCCTTGGCAAGAGAAAAAAGACAGTGCTACAGACAGCCCCAGCACTTTGAAAACAGAGGGTAGAATGAAAGTAACTGATAGCATTCTAACTTTCAAAATCAAAATGTCATTAATAAGATAGGTCTTGAGAATGTACTACAATGGATTCACCTAGGTACTCACAATGTGTTTTTTTTTAAACTAGAAGATGCTAATCACAATGAAATAAAGAGATTGAAGAAAACGAACAGTAATAAAAATCTGTGTGAAACTAAAAAATGTTTGACCTGTGTCAAGCATTTCAGTATTACCTCAGGGGAAAATAAAGTGTCATCGGAAACACTGAAAATGAGCATGCACACACAAAAATCTAGAGTTCTACCAGTTCACATGGACAAGACAGAAAAAAAAGGGTAGGTCTCTCCCATAGCTCATAAACAACTTAATTCAACCAGATGTGTCCTATTTATGCAAGTGTACTCCCTCTATCCTACATCAACAGAATTAGATTATGAAAAAATAGTGAATTTTAAAATCAACTTTCTTTAAAAAAAAAACAAAACCCTGACTCTTCCCACTGAGTTGTACCTAAGCAGAACTGGGCCACTGATTTGTTTATCCACAAAGCCAGAGAGCCTGAGATCCTTTGAAGTGCTGAGTGATTTCGCTTTCCTTTAACTCAAAATGAGAGGGTAGAGAGAGCCTGTTGTGTGCCCAGTCCTAAACTGTGTAATCACCTGTACCTTTGGTGGAGCACTTACTATCTCAGACAGGTAGGGTTAAAAAAGTGTCTTTACCATCTAGCTATAAAACAACTATTCTAGCCACTAGACTAGAATGCTTAATTCTAATTGTTTGTTTGCTGTATATCTGATTTATTCCTCCTTTCTTATGAATAAATCATCACTTTATTTCATATCCTGTTCTCCCTCCCAACTCACAGGCGCTTTTATCAGCTTCTAGGACACTTAGCTTTTCACAGAGGTAAAAAACATATGTACAAACCCTGTAACAGAAGAAATCAAACAAAAAATGCAGCACTGGCGAAATACATGGGTATAAATGTCACTACAACATGTATAATATGAACATTGCTTGGTGTCTACCTGCTAATTTCCTGATTAACTTTTTTAATATAGTTACAAAACACTGTGATTCAAGGACTTTGCTTTATCTCTTATTGCTCTGCTGCTACAATATACACGGGCCAATGAAAAGGAGACAGTGGTTTCCTTACCACAGCAGATTATTATTATGAAAGAGATCTACACAATTTGACTCAGTTTAAAAAAGAGAAACAACTAAATTTGCCTGAAGAAAGTGGTATTTTCTCTGTTTCTGCCTCTCTATATACGTAGATATATATATGGATATGTATATCTATTTGTGTTTGTGTTCCTGTGTTTATGTATACAACCAATACATTCATTGATCTTTAAAATTCCTCAAATGCACTGTGATGACCGTTTTATTAAAGAACAGATCTAAGGATCTCAGTGTCCACCCAATAGCTATTTTGCCAGCAATTTGCCTAAGGAGAAACAAAGGGCACAGTTAATTAATTAAACAAATAAAACACCAGTAGACCACATAAAGAATATCCAAGAACTCCACTTACGTACTTAAGAACTTTTACTTTGCAAAATCAAGGAGGTCACCTGTTGTGAACTAATTCTGATGGAAACAGCTGACAAGCCAGAGGTCTGATTTTAGTACATAAACTACACCAGCATGACAGCTTAAGTATAGTTTCAGAATGTCAGATATTTAATCTCCTAGTAAGTACATTTAATTGCCAAGCTTCAGCTAAATGCTTTCAGTAATTTCTTTTCCAAGAAATATTTGCATATGTTTTTGAAACTAACTGTACTGAAGGAAACATAGACTTTGCACTTCTAAGATTTTTTTTCTGGAGTAGTCAGCTTTGGTCAAGGTATTTTCCCAGGCTGGTTAGACAATAGCTAATAATCTGTATTTTGAGATCATCATAGCAGATGGCATGGGTGTCCCTTTTAGCTCACATTATGAACTTAAAGTATCTTAATATGTTATTTCACCAATGAAATTTATAGGAATTATAAATAGGAGCAAAATCATAAGAAATGTGCTAGTACCTTAAACACTAGTCTTTCTAGCCTAGTACTCTGTCTCCACCAGTCACAACACTACCGCCATATACAAGACAGCTACTTAGGAGGAGCATGTCAGCCTGACTATGTTAGCTGATCCATGCCCACACACACTCCAGAACCCACAAGAAGTGTAGGGAGAGGCGTACTGATTCCTCATTTTCTCTGGGTCTGTGTGAAGGCCCCACTGAGCACAACAGCAGCAGGAGGAGCAGCTCTTGCAGAGGCTTTTCTCCTGCACCACCTTTCCTACATCAAGAAGAAAAATCAAATACATCTGCTGAAACCTTCCTCCATCAAGACTACAGCAATTACCATTATTTTTATGGCCACCTACACAGTCATGAGTACCTGGACTGAACATCCTTTAGCAGTATCCAAAAATGTGGGTTGCAGCTGCAACTTGTATCACTTCAGTGCACCTGGCTCACATTTCACAGAGATGGCACCTGCCACTGCCAGACTCTCCCTCACATCCTTTGCTCAGAAGAACTTTGGGAGGACAGGCAGTGTCACACCCAAAACCTTGAAATGAGCAAGAAGGGAATGTGTCATATATGGAGCCAGTAATTTATAAACAGTTCAATTAATGTTTTAGCTTTCTAGTAGTTCAAATTATCAAAATCAGGACATCTTTAAAAAAAATAGTTAAATTTATTTATATTTTTTAAAAGCCCTTCCTAGTATTTAACCTTTCCAATATCCCTCTGCATCCTATACTTGACAGTCTTCCTCAAAAATCTCCAACTAGTTTTTCTAAAAGTTCTAAAGTGTGGTGGGATTTGGTGAGTAATTGTTTGGCTTTCACCTTGTCTACTACCTTCATGATTCTATAAACCTGAGACGTATCTCCTCTTAAACACCTCCTCCCCAAGGCAAGACCTTTCAGTCTCACTTTGTAAAGCTACTCCATTACTTAGATCACACCAATTACTCTTTCTTATACTTTCCTGCACCTTCTCTCTATCTCTGCTATGTCCTCCATGAAGCACTGAGACCAGAACTTCAAGCAGTTCTTAAGATGTGAATTTGCAGTGCATAAAACCACAGAGCTGCATTCAAGACTTGAGGAGCTGGTTTTGATTTGGGGTTTTGGTTTGCTTTTGGTTTTGTCTTTTTACAGGATAAGAGCAAACAAACAATCCTGCAGCTAATCCAGTTTGGAACAAACCAAATATAGCACATATCAGTGGAAAAAAAAGGTCTAAATTACTGTGTCCTAAGTCCCATTTCAAAAGCAGCTCTAAAGCAAGCATTTAGTTGATATGGCTATAAATTAATCTCAAGGTATGTGGATTCCCAGCACAGTGAGATGACCCCATTAACACTGCGGTGACATATGGAGAACTGGACAATATTGGCAACTGTAACCATACCCACATGTTTTCCCAAGCAGACAGATGGAGCATCTGGGCTCCTAGGGAAGTGGTTAAACTGTTTCTCAATTCAACTGGCATTTTCACAAATGCCTGAACAATTGTCTCATTATGTGCAAAACCAGACACCCTTAGGAAAACACTAGATTAATCACCGCCCAAAACCACTTCTAACTAACAGAAGTGGTGCACCTGCTCAACTGCACCCATAAGGAAGAAAAGAATAGTGGTCACACAAAATACCCAAAACACAACCAAGCAACAATGATCTCTGCCAGATAAATGCGTTTCTCAGCCAGTGGTGCAAACGCTACATGCTATCATACTGCAATTTCTACATAATCCATTTCTGTTGAGGTTTCACAGATAACCAGGGTATGCAGATGATGAGACTCCTGTCTGTTTTGGGGATGATTCACTAAACTGTGGGGATCTTTAGTTCCAGCTTGTATCTCTTTCTCATCAAACTCTCTGCTCTCTTTCACTCTACACTGAACTTTTTTCTAGTGCTGTCTTTCCAGAGTTTGTAAGGAACCCAGAGGGAATCATTCCACACAGGTTTTTAAAAGCAGGAGTCATGAACCAGTAAATCTTGTCCCAGTTCCACATATATTAATCTCACTAGTTGGCTACACAATTTTCTAGATCCACCCCTTTATCCCTCAAATACCGCAAGACTTCTGTTTTCTTCACCAACACCTTCAATCTTAATTCTTTCTGCACAGGTGACATTAACAAGACCAGAAGTCATGGCAGTCAAGCTCATTTTCAGAGATGGTTCATTATCTTCTTTCTTTACATTCTCCTTTTATATAGCTTTATAAATAGCTCATTGTCTTTTATGTGAGTCTGAATGCTCACTTCAGTAATGCCTGTTTCAATAAGCTGCTAAGTTTTCAATGAGAGCTCCGAATGCATGGTAAAACAATACAGCAAAAGAAACATTTCTAATAACTCTAGGGATTAGATGTTCTTGCTTTCCTGGGTGTAAAAAGTCATCATGAAACACCCATTGCAAGATACCGTAATGAATACAATATTCCTTGTACTGATATTTTATTACTAGATTCTTTCTTAGTATAGCCCTTCAGCATCTTTGTATTGACATCAGCACAGACTTGATTAGTTTCAAGGCTGCCTGTCATGGAACAGTTGATGGTTGATGATATAGCTGGGTAATTTTATCTTTCTAGCATTTCAATAATCCAGTTTGCCATTAGATTAAATTTTGCCTTTGGCACATTCACTGAGAAATGTCTTTGGAGTATCTGTTGTATATACTTATTGAAAAAATTGCCTTTTTATGCTTACTGTGTTATGTAGCCAAGAATACTGCGCTGGTTTTGAATAACCATTGAGATGTGACTGACGTTCTGTGAACCATGGAAAATAAATATACCTAAATAAATGTAAATCTACAAGAGAGAAATATTCCCAAAGAGTTTTGCCCTAACATACTCTCTTATGTATTATTTTTCCTAATTATTGGCTATACCTGTCAGAACAAGAAGCAGGGGCAGGCAAATAGGACAGATTTAAATGATGAAAGAGTTTACGCAGAGACTGAATGATACAAGGATCCTTGTTTTCTTAGCTCTTATCACACAAGCTGTTTCAATATCAAATCAGACCAGTTCTTCAGAAAATGAAGAACATGATGAAATGTTTTGTTCTGCATTGAAATTCATGTAACAGAACAGCATTTCTGCAAAGAAAACTAGCAAATTATGCTCTGTTTAATTGCATCTTTTTCCCACACCTTGTGACAAAAACAGTTGAGGAAAGAATGGAGATAAAGTCCAGACATGTCTCCAATTCTTTGTGGGGATTGGTATCACATTATTGAAGACTTTTCTTAAGAGTCAAACACTATGTAGACAACTAGAAATTCTAAAACCCTCATAACAGGGCTGGGGAGTAAAGAGACAGAAAGGTGAGGTGGGAGGAAGTGTTTGAAAACTTACTGAAGTTTATAACAAATTAAGTTGTTTTTTCACAATGATTAGTTCTTAAAGTTGTCTCCACCCACTCCTTGAAAAAGGACATTCTTTTTTAAAAAAACTTTTAGCCTGTAGCCTCACAAGATGTTACTTGACATAACAACTGGAAATTATCTTTGACAGAGCACTTATCTGCATAACACAGATCTATTCCCTTGACTTTATTATTCCTATGATCGGGGATTCATATGATCAGTGCTCATTTTGTTAGGCACTAAACAAACACCAAAAAGAAATCTAGAAAATGGAACAAAAACTTCCCCCAAAGTGTTAGATTCTTAATTGTAAGATAAGGTGTATCAGATGGATCCACCATCCCAGTGAAGTATGCAACAAGACAGTAAAACAATAATCTTCCATCACTTCCATAGATATGACCTTTTGTTTCCTCTCCTGGTCTGCTAGCACATTGGCTACTGATGCAGATCATGACATGAGGTTTGTCACAGCACCCCTCTGAGCTTGTCAAGAAGCTTCTGCAATGTAAGCTGTCTATTTGTCAGCCCTTTGCCCTCGTCTCCTCATCAAGCATTCATTTTTCACAATAATGATGACAGATGTAAAGAGGCAGAATATATGAGGAATGTTATGTTCCTGTCACTAACACTGGTCATCATGGCATGCCTGAGAGAAGTATGTTATGCTACATTATGAGTAAACTGTGCATCCAGGTTTTTGAGTGTTGTAAGTTTGCTTTTTTTAATAAAAATCATAAATCCTATTAAAAAAAATCTAATATGTGAAATAGGATGGTGTATAGAACTTCCTGAATCATATCGGTGTTCCAGATATGGGTCAAATGGGGAGTATTAACTAAAATGGAATACAAAATGATGATATGCTCTCTCACAATGCATGAAATTCTCGGATAGGAAATTAACCTATTGAATAGTAGCTATAGAACAAACACAGGAAAATATTTTTCATGCAGTGTACACCTAAATTGTCAAATTCATTGCTCCAGATCTTTGCAAATGCCAGAGGTTTATTTGCAGTCAAAAAGCACTAGAGTAAATTCATTGAAGAAAAAAATCCATCAAAAGCTCATTTCTACACAGGTTTAGGATACCTAGGAGATTGCTAAAGAAAAATAAATAACAAGAAGGACAGAGTCTGAGGTGTGGGTTTTCACTATTGGTTTAGAATATTGTCTCCAACTTACTACAAACCAAGAGCTAGGAAGATAACAATGTAGTGTTCAAGAGTTTAAAGTGATTAAGTTAGTGTCACAGATATGTTTATTGTGAATAGTATTACTAGTATATCAAATTATATATTGCAGCCACACAAATACATTTCTACTTATTATGGTTTGGGTATTTTTTTGTTCATTAAAGGGATTAATAACATTCCAAATAAAAGAAACAAGAACTTTAAATTTGGTTGTGTACCATTTTGTGTTGCCACAATAATATAACAATATGTAACAAGAAATAAAGCTAAAATATTTTGTCAAATTATTGGGGCATAACTCCCCCGTAGAGGCATCAGTCAGATTTTCATCTCCTCCCATGGAGGTTGCCAGAAAATCATAGAAACTGCCATTTCTCTTTAACGATGAAATCTGATGTGCTACCCTGGAATTCCTAGGTGATTCCTTTTTGCTTGTCCATTGCTCCATTTCTGAACAGTAAAAGAAGGGGGCACAAAAGTATTTACTTTGTTTCCTTCTTTCATTTTGTCAGGATAGCTCCTGCTAACCTAAAACTGAATGCAATGATTATCAGTGGGTTACTGAATAATAGCTACAATATATTGCTCTTGTTTATCTCACCTTCTAACCTCTCTATCTGCACAGTTGTTTTAGATTAAAACCTTCCTAATGCCTCTACAGAAGGTACAACAAAGGTCAATCTCAGAGAATTAAGAAGAGGCATTTAGGAAGAGTTTGCATGAAAGGTGCCCAGGAAAGGGAAGGTATTTTCACTTCTCTCCAGATTCTGAAGTACTTGATAAGGACACTGTAACATCACCCTGTATACAAGACTTGTTAATTGTATTATTAAAAGAATTCCATTTAAATTTACAGAGAAATTGTATCTCACAGTTTATCCTGATGGTACTTCAGGATCTGAAATTAATTTTAGCCACAAGTAAAAGAGAGAGAAAGCAAAATAATGAAGCAACATTAATTCTCAACACTACATAAGATCATTAGCTATCTCCACATATGATCTGATTTCAGTCCAGTCCTTCAACACTCATTCACATTACTCTTTCTAAGACAGCCAGGCAAGCCAGCCACTGAAGTGGAAAAAAGTGTATACTTATTTGCAAGACTAAGGCCTCTGAATAAGTATTTACAAAACCCAAACATCTCATAATGCAATCATACCTCAGGTGTTAGTCAGTAGCTCTGTTATAAATGCAAGAATCCTTCCCATTTATTGTATTCCCTTTTCTCCTTATTTAAGTACTGTTGCTTTGCATTACTGTAACTTACAGGGATCGTTAGTAACACATTTCACCTTTCTCTACTCCTCCACCTGACTACAAACACAAAGAATATGACTTTTTCTGTGGGTCTGAAACTATGCACAAAAGTCACCCCCAAAGACAAAAGCAAGTGCCAGTATTCTGCTGGTATTCTCCTTACTGCTTAATGTAGAAAGCTTGATAAAGTTGTCTTTGCCATAAAGTTACACGTTATGGGTATATTTTCCACTTATATATCTGAATATATGCTTTTTTTTTGTTTGTTTATACTTCTTTAGACAAACTTGCAACAGAAATGAGCCATTTTCAAAGTGCACTAAGCAGACTACCTTCTTTCCAAATAATCACTTACGTAGTTCATTTCCTAAGGCAGATTCCTGAGGCAATAAAGGCAATCATGATTTACTTTTGACACAGCATACACAGGTACTGTATATCTAACATATATAATATTCTATGTGCTACCGAGCCATTTATCAACAACCTAATACTTCAGTATTACTTATCCCAGATTTCTTTGAATCAATAATATTTTGATTAGTCATTATAAAAAGCTAATTTGAAAGTAAGCAGATAACTGTGACAAGTACACTGACATATCATGAATTCTTAATAAAACATCAACAGCAACTCTACAGAAACTGCACTGTCATTTCATTTTTTTTATGCTTACAAAATACCATTATGTAGAAGTCTTCCTGTTTGAAATATGTACTCCTAAGAATAAGATCTATGGCAGAAGTTCCTGCATTTATAATTTTCAGTTAATAGCTAGTTAGAAAAAAATATGTATTTATTTCTGCATGCTTACAGCTAATGACTGCTGAAACCAGAAGCACTACTGCAAAGTTTAAAGCAGGTATGTTTCCCCCTAACTTAAGGAACACCAAGAATGTTTGTATGAAAATAAAAGTATTTTTTTAATATTCCTGGTTTTGATACTTTCTGTTCAAAATGTGTATAAAATACTGACTCAAAACTCATCTAAGGGAAAAATGGTAGTAGTAGATCTATAGAAATGCATGAATTTGCTGTGCATCTATGACTATATATATTTGCATATGAAAGTAGCTTTATCTACTTATCTTTATAAAATCTTCGTTAGCCTGATCTGACAATTAAGCTTGAGAACTGAACTTTTGCTCTTTGTCAGTGTGACTAAAAGGCTGAAAACTGGTACATTATGGTACACTGAACTTAGCCCCTTTAATCTACATGACTCTCCTCCTTCACTTTAAGAAAAGTGTCAGAGAAGTTATTTGGGCAACGGTTTGCCACTGACACTGTTTGATGATTACATGGCTTTAAGAACTTCTGTTTTATGAATGACCCAACACACATACATGCACCATATTTTAAGAATTCATGGGGGAGAAAAATCCCAGAATTCCCAATTTTGCCATAACAGCCAATAGAAGAAAGGCTTTTGAAAAACTCTTTGTGAGGTGACTTCCATTTTATCTGTTTGCTCAGTACTCCTTCACATCATTAAAACTGAATGCCACTGCAGCTTCTCTGGCACAGGTGGCTTTCCTGCTCTTTTGCTTTCTTAAAACAATTCCAAGAGACAACTGCCCTGGTGCCCATACCTCCTCTTGGGCAGATCAGAGTTTGTACACGTCCTTTGAGAAATTCTTGTCCTTCTACCGTCACAGAATGTATTTTTAATGGTTTAATGTCACTCTGCTATAAAATATCTTCTTCCTAATATTAGCTCTCCAAATCTTACTGTAACTTTTATGGCCATAGCTTCAATTTTCAATTGAAACAAAATGTTAAAATCTATATGGCTGCAGCCATAGCCTTTTAAATGTACAAGTACTGAAATGCCCTGCGTCTTGGTTTAAGCCCAGCTGGTAACAAAGCACCACAAAGCCGCTTGCTCACTCCTCCCCTCCCCAGCCCTGGTGGGATGAGGAGGAGAAAATATAAAGAAACATTCGTGGAAAACAAAATCAATTTCATTTACTACCAATCAAATCAAAGCAAGGATAATAAGAAATAAAACCAAATCTTAAAACACATCCCCCCCACCCTTCCCGGGCTCAACTCCACTCCTGGTTCTCTCTACTTCCTCCCCCCAGCGGCGCAGGGGGACGGGGAATGGGGGTGGGGAATGGGGGTGGGGGTCAGTCTGTCACACATTGTTTCTGCTGCTCCTTCTTCCTCAGGGGGAGGACTCCTCACTCTTCCCTTGCTCCAGCATGGGGTGCCTCCCACAGGAAACAGTCCTCCACAAACTTCTCCAACATGAGTCCTTCCCATGGGCTGCAGCTCTTCACGAACTTCTCTGGCGTGTGTCCTTCTGTGGGCTGCAGTCCTTCAGACACTGACTGCTGCAGTACAGGCTTTCCCATGGAGTCACAGCCATCTTCGGGGGCATCCGCCTGCTCCGATGTGGGCTCCTCCCCAGGCTGCAGGTGGGCATCTGCTCCCCTGCTGGTCTCCATGGGCTGGGGGGTGACAGCCTGCTATCTTACCACGGGCTTCAGGGGAATCCCCTCCTCCAGCACACCGCCTCTCCCTCCTTCCTCACTGACCTTGGTGTCTGCATAGGTTTTCCTCTCACATTCCAATCTCCTCCCCTGCTGCAGGTTTCCCCCTCTTAAATCTGTTCTTTCAGAGGCACTACCACCATCAATGATTGGGTTGGACTTGGCTAAAGGTGGACCCAGGGAAGCTTCTAGCAGCTTCTCACAGGAGTCACCTTGAGGCCCCTCCCCCACTACCAAAACACCGCCACACAAACCCAAAACACCCTGTGATAGACAGATTTAAATTTTCATTTAAAAGCCAACTACATGTGACCCATTGACTATTTATGTAGCTTTTTAAAATTTCCATTCCATACTGTAGCAGAGTGTACCACTGATCATAGAGTTGCATTTTTTTTTTAACATGTGATTTCTTTCTTACAGCACATAGATCTAGAATATTTAGAGGAAAAGGGAGAGGAATTAAAGGATGGGATGGCAAAAGTTTGATCTTTTGGGATGCAACTTTTGAGTCTGAATATGATGAAGATAACAATGAAAAAGACAAATGCAGGAATTGTGCCAACAGCCTCAGGGAGGGATTGATGAGAATGTGACCTCTCCCAGAAAATTTATGGGAATAAAGCCTTTTTAATTCTTTTACTATCTAGAAGCTGATTCTAGCTAGTGATAGGAAAAGTACCTAAGAACAGTCAAGAAGAAATTTAAATGCTTAGATTAAGTTTACTGCTATCTCCTCAGTTAAGAAGGGAGATAACCAATACCAAAGGAAATTAATTGGATGCCACTACAACGGTCTAGAAAAAATGAAGAACTGTAATTTTGAATTTTCCATTTTATACAAAGCTATTCTATGTGCCTCGTTGATCTGTGACATAGAAAAGCTCATGTTATCATTAAATTAAAATCTGAATAATGAATCTAGATGCAACTACAATCTATGTTCCCTAATTATTGGACAGAAGCAAAAGTTCTTTACTATGGGAAAAATATTTCATTAATACCTATGATTCCACTTCAAAAAGAGATAGACAGAGCTGTGCAGCTGGAGCAGAAGTGAAACTAGAGTGCTATTGTGGAGGGTGTTCCTAGATCTACATTCTAGATGTTGCTTCTCATTTGCTCAAAAGGAGAATGACTGTGTGCCAATTTGGCACATGCTTCTTCCTCTTCTCTTCCAGCTCGAGGGTTTTGGCCATTCCAGTGGACTGACACAGCCAAGATAGCATCCACTCTCCATCTCTGCTGGTAACATTGCTCCCTTCAGATGGAATATTTATGTCTACTGCTCTTTATTGTTGTTTTGAATAATATACACTGGTACACCTTTATACCTACACACACTGAAAGAATGTCAGAAAGCACTTTTTTCTTTTTTCTTTAAATGGAAGGAAATAAAATATTTCAGCAAGAGTGCCTATACTGGTTTTCATACCTTCTCCTGAGAGAAACGAAAGCAAAATAAAAGGAAAGAAGCATTATAATATACTCTGTCACAGGTAAATTTTATTTGATCATAAGATAGCAGGCCATAGCATTATGATTCACATAGCCTGCTAATGATGCGTTTCCTGCCATTTACAGTTTTCAAATCTAATTTTAACTTTTTACTTGTTGGTGATGGTGATAGTTAATAAGGTTTTAAATAAAGATATTTTAGCACAATCAGGAAGGAAATTAAAAACACAGATGTCTGTTAGGTGTTAAAGAATGAAAACTAAATGTTGTCCAAGATACTGTAATTCTTGTTGATAACTTTCATTATAATCTGTACTAACAGGCTATAGAAGCCATGTACCAGTAACCTAGTCACACATTTGACACAATGTACTTAGTGAGTACTTGAGATGTTAATTAGCATGGCATTCAACTTCAGTTATTTTTTACAACTATTTGAATCATTTTTCTTGACACTAAACTTTCTATAGTCTCAATTTTAGACTTCACTGTGCATTTATTTAAACTTTAGGTCAAAATAAGGTCACCACTGACTACAGGCTGAAGTTAAAAGTGCATACATTGGACAAACCCCAGTTTCAACTTATGATCATAGACAGAAGTAACTACTGAGTCTAGGATCCTGGAGGTCATTGCTGTAACACCTGGACAAAACCAAACCAGAATTAGCATGACTTTTTATGAATTATTTCCTGGGGATGTCTTTTACATTATTGTCCATTTTTTTTCCTGCATGGTTTAAATCAGAAATTTTTCCATGGTTAATATTCTGATAGAGTATGTTATCTATATTTGATATCTCTAATATCTAATAGACACATTTATTCTCTCCTTGTACCTCACATTTATATTGAAAAAAAGAGTTGAAGCACATATATTGAATAGCAGAAATTCATGCAAGCTGAAGAAAAAGAGGTCAATGAAATTATCCTACAGACCTGCCTACAAATTGTTACCATAATGAAGTATTTTTCTGTATAAATAACATGCATGCTATTTGGCTGAAAAGCCAATGCTACCTCTGGTTGTGAATGAATAGAAAATAGAATATATCTAGAACTGTAGACAGTAATTATTCTGCCTTACACACTAAAAAACTCTAAGGGATAGACTTATGACTTGAAGATGGAGTAACTAACAACTTTCCAAATATTTTCCTTCTCATACCAGTCAAATGCGATACCTTTGTTACTTGCCTATGATATAGGCACCTCCATACTAAAGCATTTACTGTATATTATTACTACTTGTTAACTCCTGTACCATTGGAAAAACATGATAGAGTGACAAGAAAGCAAAAAGTAGATTGTTCACTTGTAAGCAGAAATGAACAATGTTTTCAGAATGAAGGTACTGTCAAATGTCATGCTTGTTCAGTGCAGCCTTTGATGGATCTGCCCCATTAAGTTTTAAAAAAATGATGCTCAGTATAGATTTGATAACTGAATTATCCAGGTTTAGAAATTGTCTGTCACTTCAAAAGACTTCTTTGTCTGAAGAAAATAAATACCCTGCAAAACAGCTCTTTGTTGGTAACATTCAGGGAGACAGCTCTGAATCACTTATATTGGAACATCTCTGGAAGAACAGTTTTGCATACATGAAGATTAGAATCAGTTTTATAATAAAAAATAAAAGCTAAAAAGAAATCCATGGCAAAATGGCAGTGGCAAGGGGCAGTAGTTGCACATTGTGACTTGGTAAGTTCAGACTGGGCATCAGAAAAGCTTTTTTACCAGCAGAATGAGCGGAACTGGTCATGCAGAGGGGGTGAGGAACCTCCATCCCTGGAAGCTTTCAAGGCTCATTAGACAAAACTGCAGCTGACTTGATCTAGTGTTGGCAATAGACCTGATTTGAACAGGAGGTTTGGGTAGGTGACCTCCATAAGGAGCATTTAATCGATTTTTCTATGACTACTCTTTTTAAAATTATGATAATTTTTGGTGTATCCTTCATAGTTGTATACTGCTTAGCCTGTTTACTTTCATTTTATAGTCAATGGCAATAAATGGCTCTTCAACATAAAATCTGATTTCTTTTAGCTGTTTATGTTAAGAGATGAATTGTGCATTAGTCTACACTGACTGTAAATACATGTTAGACTGAGAACTTGAGATATACATGTTTAATTTTAGTCAAATTAGCCCCACCTTCTCTGATTATAAAGATATACTGTTGATTTAGTTAGGAGCTGATGGCAAATTTATGAAACTTATTCATTGATTGTTTCAGGTAAACTTCATAAGTAGTCTGGAAGGGGATGGAGCTTTAACAACATAGCAGCTGTTTCTAATGAGTTTCACTCTAATACTGCTTTAATGTTAACAATAATAGCAACTATACATAGCAATAACACAACATCTCAAGAAAATGAAAATCAGATCCCTTTTGCTCTTGTTCAGCAGTTATATTTCATACAAGATTTTGAGAAATTCCAGCCTCAGAGGTAAACTAAGAAATATCTCTTTAGCCCATTCATCATTGGCTTTGTCTTTAGTATCCTAACCTGTATGCATACCTTGATCTGGGTTTGACCTCGATTTTTGCATACTCAAATCTTCAAAACTAAAGCACTAGATATTAAAAAAATAAGAAATCAAAGTCTAGACCCAAACCTGATAATCTAGATTCTATTCCATGTTCAAAGCTACAGAAAAATTACTTGGTCATCAGCAAAGATAGTAAACCAATATTAATGACTGTTATTTTTTAAAAGTAGAAATATTAAAGGGACTCGGGAAAGAACATTAAAACAAAAAATCCACTATAACTAAGAGAGGCTTACATGTTGCTTTTCCTTGTAGACTGAAAATTGATTCTGAAAAAAACAAGTGTATGTGTTTCTTCCAAGAGGATGTTGTCAAGTCTTATTGACCAAATGACTTCTGAATCCCAAATGAAATAAGAAAGAATAGCTTAGGTATTTCAATGCTTCTGTATTTCAAAGCTTCTGATGGGTTTCAACGTGGTTTTAGAATTATATTTCACAGTTTGAATTTGTAAAATTTTTTTTTACCATCTTACTGATACTCGTTTAATTTAGCTTTGCTCCCAGGTACTTATTTTAGACTAGGCTAATTTAAATTGGCTTGGTTTATGGTTTGATTTTCAAAAGTCTGCTGCTTGTGTAGAAGCTTTAAAAACATGTTCATGACAATGTGCTGCAAGTTAGGCATATGAATGAGTTACCAACTCACACTTCAGAGGCAGATTTTCCAGAATATGCATACACAGCTACGGAACCAAAAGAAACAATTATGGATACAGATGGTCACCAGAAAGCATAGTAGGTCATTTACATCTGCAAACAAAGGGCACTCAAATGAAAAAATATGACTGAAAAATTAAGAAAATTAGAGACATTTGCATACTGAGTCCGATATGAGAAGAAATGGCATCTTAACATAGGAACTTAATTAAAGAAGATGAATCTGAAGTCAGTGGAACTCTGCTGATGAAGGGGACAGATTCAGAACCAATAAAGTTTCATTATTCCCTTCAAAATTCAGCTGATGATGATGATGATGGTGGTGGTGATGATGATGATGATGATTATTATTACTATTAGCAAAGGACTGCTGATTCCATATGTCCATGCCACCAGACCATGAATTAGTCATCTGGAAATATTATTGCATTAAGTTGAGATGCATTATAATATTTTTCAATATTATATTGTCTTCCAGTGAACTTGTTCTCCTCAATACACTTTATTGGTCAAGTTGTCCTGGATTATTTAATCAGTAGTAACTTTAGGTTACCTTCTGGTACCTTCTGAATATCGCTAAACTTTAGATTATTTTGCTTAGAATGCCATAGTTCTGGAATGCACTGCTTCTTTGTGTTCACCTTCCCTTGTCCTCCTTCCGACAAATAATAGACAAATAATTACAGAAACTACGTTCATTTATTTGTGAAAGATAGCACCTCTATAGACTTCTCATCTGGATTTGAGGCAGACTGAGTTAATGAGACACGCACTTCAGTCTTGTTTTTCTCCTGCGTATCTAAATGGTAACTATTCTAGATCTGTTTACTTCCTTTCTTTTTTAACAGTTGCTCACCTTTGACATACCTTTCAAATTACACCACTTGTCTTTAGACTCCTCCATGTTGCTGCTCATTTGGAAAACTCATTTATTTTTAAAGCCCTATTTTGACAGGTTTCTGGATTTTAAAAGAATTAGCTGCATGAGAAATTGATCCAACTAACGTTCATTCTTGCACTCAATGAAATGCTTCTGTGACTGACAGGTTACATTGTATAACTGTATTTTTTTACTTGCTTTATGTTTCCTTCAGCTACTTAAAGCCATTCATCATCCAGTCTATACTAATAAGTGCTTTGATCTTTGTAGTACTCACTTTGACGTAAGAGAATTTGGTTCAAGTTCTTGTTTAAAGTGATCGGATCAGAGACTCAAAACTAGTATCTCAACACAGATAAATTCCTTGGATAATAAACCAGTTTAGGTTGGGACATACTTACTTTCTTTCTCCATAACTTTCCTTTTTTGTACCAAAAGTGCATTAACCAAAGAATGAGAAAATAAAAATCTGTAATATGTGCAAAGGGAGTTTGGATTGGGTCCTGAAAAAATCTTTCAGAATATGAGTACATTTTATAGCTATAGTAGATGTTCACAAGATGCCTTTCACAACTACTAGAACACAAGATTTTTTGATTTCTTTGTCATTTGGTAATGTTCAGTTTAACCGACATCTGAAAGCTGTGTTCCTTAGGGAAAAATCTGAGCTTTCTAAATAACTATACAGTTCCTGATTATCCAAGATTTTGGCACAACTAGTTACGATAATGAGTGTTTTGAGGTGGGAAAAGAATCCCACAAAACCATGAAGAGTCACTCATCAAACAGTGCTGCTGGCTGAAGATTAACCTCATTTATGTTAAAAAATTCTTGAGGTCCTTTTGGTTTATTTATTTTATTATGTTTCACCTTTGTGCCTCTTTGCATTTCCTGAATCCTGGCGGTACCAGAAACTAAAAGACTGAAAGCAGAACTGAAGCTCAGTTTCTTTTTTCAAACGCAACCATCTAAAATTAATGTAACAATTCTCAAAAGGAAATCTAATCCCCTATCCCACTACAAAGCTGAACTCCTATATATATATCCATATAGTGTGATTCACATTACTCCTGTGAGCAATTTTTAAATGTGTAAAGATTACTGTCAAGATCATGGCCCAGACATAAATGAGTCAAAAGGCTTATAAAGAGGGTTAGATTTTAGGTACCTCTTCAAAGAGTTTTCATAATTTCCTCTGAGCCCTTAAAATTTAGTAGTCTCTATTTTGAAGAAAACTATTAATTCTCATGTCTCATAAGGCTTAGGTGGCCAGCCTGTGCTCTAAACAGAACATATTGCTAATTAGTAACTGCAGAGGAACATTACAACACAGACACAAAAGAAAAAAAAAATGTCTTTTTTCTTTTTCTCTTACTTTATATGGAACCTGTATGACTAATGTTATTCAGACTACACAGGGTTACCCAAAACAGGGGGGCAAAAAATAAACAATCAGCTCCTCTTACAGCAGCAGAATTGATTTCATTTATTTTCTGGAAAACTTAATTTTATCCTACAAATTGCCTTTCAACAACTACCTTGGCCCAGTAGGATTTCCTCTATGACCTGCTATTACATGTTTTTAACTCTGTTCCCTATGTTCTCTGTTCGCGATTTCTGGCAGACGTGACAAGCTCATGGCCAAATGGATCAGAGTTTCATAAGTATGGAAAGCAAATACTTTGTGCAAGCACGGCTATGTGCCTTTCATACACTGACATATTTTTACATCTTTTTTTTGTCATTTGGATATCTTACTTGGCTTATCTTCTGAGGCGTACAGAAACTGGCAGCTGATTTGGGAATCCTCACTTGTGCTATAGTTAAAAGAGCTTTCAGGAGGCCATTAGATGCTGAAGTGCCAAGATCTGTTTCATTGTGCACTAAAACACTTCAAAGATGAAAGATTGTTATCAGGAAATAATTGTTCTACTACAGAACTAAAGATTGACAAGGCAATTGAGTGTCTAGCTTTGCTTCCTGCAGTCTACAGGATGTTGGTTTTCATACAGTTACTCCTGCATTGAGCCTGGTATATTTGTCTTAAAAAAAATTGTGTCAGGTTGAAACAGTCTTGTAGGAATGTTTTATGTCTTGATCTGAAGATATCAAAGATATATAGACTTTTCCTGTGGTTAATTTCTCCATTCTTCTTGATTTTAAAATAGCTTTTTTTTTTTTTTTTTTTCCCTTCATCTATTTAAATGTATCTCTCTTGAACTTCAGCAAAATTGCTTGATGTTTTTCTCTGGAAGATATTTTGGTATTCAGACCAAATCACTTCTCAATCTTCTTTTGGTTATGCCAAGTTCATCGAAAAATCTCTGGAGGTTTTTTTTTTTCCCAGCTTTCAAATAACTTGTGTAGTTCTTTTAGCATCCACCATGATTTTTAGTCCCTTCTCAAATTTACAGACACCAAACCCACACATTTTATTCCCATCTCAGCCAAACACTATTATGAAGTAAACTGATTGGTCTTGTCTAGTTAATTCCTCTTTTCCATTGTATAAACAAATTTCATAAACAACTTTTTATAGCAGCATCACAGTAATAACTTATATTCATATTTATATTTATTATATTCACTGTATTCAGAAATAATTTCCAGAAATACTGACTGCTATGATGTGTTCTTGTTTTATAAGGATAGTCCTCATATTTTGTTCATAGGTGTATAACTTTTTATTTTATCTAAAATCCTACAACAAAGTCTCTTGTATTTGACAAGGTATTCACATTGAGAATTGTGTCATGAGATCTGTCAATTTTTAATACTTGATTCAATAAACATGGGCTCTAATGACTTTTTTTTGTTTAGACATCAGCTCAGCAATATTTATCAGTCAGGAAATGAGATTCTTTGACAAAATATAGTTTCCAACTAGGCAAATACGTTCCATTTCTTTATTTCATTACTAACTGATTCCTAAAATGTAAGGAATCACTAGGTCAACTTTCTGCTTTGACAGCCCTTTAGAACTCATCAGTACAAAGTATTTGAGGTTCCTGATTTTCAAAAACAGCTCCTACTTTGATAAGCCATACTTTTATAAGAGATTTCAGTTCCTAAAGGTGAAATCAAGAATTACTTGGGTTTTGAAAGTTCTTTGGCACCTTTAGTTCCTCTTGTTTTAATTCTTTACAAACCTAGATTTAAATAAAACAAACCTATCTAAATGTTCCTATCTACTTACATGGTTTGGAAAGAAGGCAATCATCTCCACTTGGTTGGGAGTCTAACATGTTGATTTCTACTTTTCTACTAACTTCACTGGTTAGCATGTTATTGGAAAGACCCTACAGAGGGAAAAGACATCTTCCTATCATTCTAGTTTTGGATGTGGTTTCATATGACTTACTTAGTATGAAAAATCAACAAAACTATGTTGGAAAACCAGCTACCGTTCTACAGACTATATTTTGATATTTTGTAAAATTAAGTGTATTTTCAGTAATGTGTGCATTTTTAGCACTTTTAAATCTGTTGAAAAAATGCAGAAAGAGATATAGCTCCTTTTGAGACAACTGAAGCATTAATATCAAACTGTGAACTAGTGTGAATCTTTGTGATGCATGTGTGCATCAAGAGCTAAAATACATGAAAGTACTATATATTTTTCAATGCTTTAAGTGCTTCTGTTAAACCTTGTGATTACAATTATTTGAAAAATTCAGAAGGTCTCCTACTTGTGTATAGTAAAACATCTATCTTACAACTGGTACGATGTGCTGCTTATGTTTTAAAGAGAGTATGAAAATGTTTTATTTACTCAGTGCCTATACAGTCATCACATCTGCAATATTCTACATTGCTACCCTAGTATTTTTACCATCATTTTTCAACCTTCTAACATAATATGTAAAGAAAGAAGAACAAAATATCCATGGGAAATTAATCAGAAAAATCATCTGTGTTGACATAATTTTGAATCTTGTTAAGTCAACAAAGTTTTGAAAAGGCTGCAAGTGAAACATTGCTGATAATATTTATACCTCAGTTTCCCAGTGCTGATGAGGCTAATTGAAAATCAGTCAGGGGCTGGAGGGTGAGGGCAGGGCCCTGCTAGTGCTTGGGTTACCACAGCTGCTGGCTCCCACCTTGGGGCAGCCCCCATCCCTCCTGTTCCCTGTCAGTGTATGTCTAGTGACATACTGTTGCTGACATCTGTATTTACCAAGTTGAACACAAAAGCAAAAAAAACACAAAATGTTTTGTGGTACAATCAAATGTATTTTACTGTACAGAATAGTATTTCTTCATCTATTATAATAAAAATACCTCAAAATTACAAGAATATTCTTCTATTTTGGAATCATAAACATTTTGAAATAAACTAAAGAAACACAAACACAATACTCTGTATTCTTTATAATTACTTAATATTCCTTCTTTGTAATTCTCAGTGTGTTCCTGTTAAATTAATTGAAAAAATATTAGATTCCTTCTGTAGGAGAAGTTATACTTCTAAATGCCTGTGGATTGCAGCTAAACTCAACTAAACACAATGTAGCTTAATGCACGGTGCATCAAATTACTAAGTAGACTTTATCTTTGTCATTTGAACTGAGTCCATTACTGCAGAGAGCAGTGATTTGGTGACATAACAAGCACAGTCAAAAGCACACTAAAAGCAGTGAAAGCAAATGGTGCATATTCTGCATTTATAGCAACCAAGGACTATGTGGATACTCTACACTCACGATACAATGTGGTTACAGTGGGCAGGCTCATGAATAGTTTTATTTGTTGTTGTTTCCAGGAGAATGAGTACAGTCCAAGCTTTTTCTTAAGCATGTGCAACTACAGCCTTTTGAAAACATGTAATGTTAAAGGTGTCTTGTTTAAATAGACCCACAACGTGGGTTTTTATTAAAAATGTTTTTTATGGAACTGACCCAATGTCCCCTAAATTTTGTTTTAACAGACTCTGCTCACTAGTTTAAGAAGATTTTTTTTATTACACTTCTTCTACAAATAGATTTATTTTCTCTTTTAATCTGCAGTTTCTGTGCTCTCTATTCTTTTCCATAGGCACTCATGGTTCTATTACCTTTTTCTGCTAGTAAGTTCCATACATGTCACTTTTGATTTCAGGCTCAAAAACATTTTTAAATACCATACCCAGAACTATACTGGTCCTACAGGCTGTCTTCCTCTATAGCTAGCGAATAATAGTTTATATTATTTATCTCTGAATAAATCCGTTTCATACTCTGAATCCTGGAATTTACATTCAAAAAAGGGAGGGATGTGTTTGGGCAGCTGGAAGAAAATCGAGGAGCTCCTGAGTGATCTAATTCACATTAGGCACTGAGCTATTTCTGCAATATCCTAGATTTAGGGAAGCACAAAGATACTGAAATCATTCTTCGTCTCCATTGCTCATGCTGTCTTTTTGAGAAAAGCAGCTAAAAATCTCACTCAAGAACATAGATCTTTTCTGAACAGAAGAGAAAGTGCTATGAATAAAAATGTTTGTGATAGAGATGGACTCAAGGCCTAAAGCATGAAAAGAATGTTTGATCTATACATTTCATAACACAAAACCAAGAGTTGAAATCCTACCCCACTGAAATCAATGGCAAAACTCCCATTATACTTTAATAGCCAGGTTTTTACCTGAAAGACCTGCAAGGATGGAAGAATGATGTGTTTAGGTTCTTTTTTTGGGGGGCACTGTAAAAATACAGCCAGCAATTTCCCAGCAACATTTTTCATGTAAGTCCTTGCTGCAGGGCTAGCATTTGACTGAAAAGACAGGAGTTTGTTCAGTTTGCAATTGAATGGGAGGTGTGTAGCCTCCTGCCTTTCAAAGACAGAAAGTACTCAGACTCATCTGCATCCTGGAGAGCTTCACCCACTTATTCATGTGTTAATCACAGGTACTTTGAGGTAAAACTCTGTGGTTCTGACTCATTTCTGACAGCTCTGCTCCAACAGCTCTCACTTCAGCTTTAGGCTTTTTTAGGGTCCCTGCCTTCAGCTCCAAAAGCTTCATCTTTATCTGCATGGAGGAAGCTGATGAGTATCTCAATCAGTCATTTTCTGTTCCAGGACCAAGAAAGATGCAGAAACAGTTCTTGAAACCTTTTGCTTTCATTAGCTCCTTCAGCTCCATGGTAGGTGCTATATGATGCTATGGCAGCTTCCAGGACGCTGGCCCGGAGAACCGTCAGTGAGGGAAGGCACAATGCTGGTTAGATGTTCCAGATCAATCATATAACTGAAGCAACAAACATAAAATACAGAACATGAATGACGAGGTGCTGGGAACAGGACACCTGTGGAAAAAAAATACTTGGTCAAAAAAAGTTATCTCGTTATGCAGCCATGTTAGACCATGAAGCCATTTTCTCTGGTCTTTTTCTTTTCTATTCCTAGTACACAAATTGCAGAATAAAGCCAGGACAGTTATCAGCACGCTGTCATTTGATACCCTATGGAATTCTATCCCAGGAAGGAGAGACCAGGGAGGCACTGTTAAAAAGCAGCACCTTCACCCAGTGAGGTGCATAGGTACACACCAAGGGGCATGTATGCGAACTGGCATTCTCTATAAACAACATTTCTCCTTTTCTGTTTCCAAAGAATTTCCTCCAGGTCTGCAACATGCACTGAGACTGTTTTCACCACTTCATCATTTGTCTTTATTGCTCATCTTCATACTTACTATTCTATACTTGATGTTTTGTCTTGACGTGCGGAAAACAGACTCCACAATCAGTGAGATTGTAAAGTAGGTATGTTCATTCAGCGCTGGGCAGCACGGGGGGTAGTCCCACCAAAGTCGTGCGCACCTGATTTGGCAGTTGACTTTAAATTTATACAGTCAAGTGTTACATATACACAGAGTTTTGCAATACACCTATACATAGGCATTACCTATCCCCGCTTCATATTAAAATTAGCTCTAGGAAGTAATTTCCATAGTCTCCTCTCAACTGCGCTTGCGCAGTGCCTCCTTATGGTGGTCGTCTGGTGGTCGTGAAGATGAAGGCTGTATGTCTTCTTCACGGTGAACTCTTAACCTTCTGTCCCTGCGCAGACTCAGTTGTCCCTTGGCATTTGTCTAAATCACAAGGTCGGTCTTGGCTGGTTCTTGGAGCCACTGCTGCTTCTTATCAGGGACTATCTCCTGTCCCAGCCAGCCTCAACAATGCAAGCGTTAAACATCACTTCTCATCCCCTTGGGCCATGTCTACCTCTATTGAAACTTCTTTAACTTCATTATAAGCTAGATAATTATTAAACAATTCTTATCCACATTCTTATATCTACTATATCTGCTAAGGTTTCTTTGGTTCCCTGTCTCAGTCTTCTCAATACCTTTCTTTAAATGACATAATAGTCCAATAGCTTTCTTTTTAGAGACTTATCTTTATTTATCTGCTTGACTGAACTTTGTCATCTACTTTGCATCATTAGATTTATCTTTTTGTTCAATTAATGAACAGAAATGAAAAACATAATTTTAAATTGCTGAGTTATTCATTGCATCTTGAGAAGTGAAAATTAAGACCTTAGCATAAAAGAACAACTTGACAATGGAATAAACAATCCATACTTTTGCCATTTCTGTTGTGATTATTCAAATTAATTCACTTAGTCTTTTTACTGGATTCATTCAGGGTCGTTATTTTTCTTTTATGGATAACAAAGGACATTTGTTGTGTGGTTATTTACTAATGCAATACACCATAAACACACACATACTAAAAGGGAAAAATGGCACTGAACTAGTGTTGTATACTGCTTTATTAGTAAAATGCATCTGGATTAGATACATTTGAAAGTTCTGTTGTTAATACTTGTATATCATAATTTCTACAAGAAGTAATTGAGAAGTTAAAATGAAAGTGTTCTTACTGAAATGCACAATACAAAAAGCAAAGATGAGTGAAGGAGGCACCTGAAACCTATAGTAAACTGTCCTTCTTTGTGAAATCAATAAGCTGTTCTGATTACACTATTTCCCAGTGCACTGATATATGTTGTTTTCTGCTCTAATTTTCTTCATATTAACCAAAACTACAGAAAAACAAGAGTAGAACTCTGCTTCAACAGCTTGTTGTCACACCCTAAAGCCTGAAGCTAAGGCTAATAGAACAATGCTCCCATTTTAATTTTCAGAAATAACACAAGATCTTTTTTCTCTGTGGAGACCTGATTTGGCGGGCAGTCTGCAGTGTATATCTGCACAGGATACCTTTTAGAGAAGAAGGCCAAAGGCTGCCATTTTTCGTATTTTACTTTTAGATCCTGAGACCTTAATTGTATAGCCTTAAGCTATGAAGAGAGTTGCATATCTCTGAAGATAAAATGCAAACAGACTAAAAGAAAAAAAAATGGCATCCTGTTTTCCTAAAGTTGTACATAAGTTACTTTAAAAGCCTCATTTCCATCTTTCTTTACACATGATTCATTATGAACAGGTTAGGCCCTGGCTAGGCCTGTTTCTAGAAGTTTTGGTCCTG
Source organism: Haliaeetus albicilla (assembly GCF_947461875.1). Taxonomy (NCBI): domain Eukaryota; kingdom Metazoa; phylum Chordata; class Aves; order Accipitriformes; family Accipitridae; genus Haliaeetus; species Haliaeetus albicilla. The sequence continues at coordinate 21,355,049 of NC_091488.1, forward strand.
TTGCCAAGGAAGAACATTGCTGTATGCTCTTGAGGGAAGGAGGCACATTTGATGTTCTTGAAAGGAGAGGATGTGAAGAAAAGAAAGATGTGCCTAAGCACATCTCAGAAATCCCAAAACATCGAGGATGCCAACAAAACATATTCATTCCCCATCCTGTGCCACTGGGGTGGAGGAGGTAGAGAAAATCAGAAGTGAAGTTAAGCCCAGTGTCCTGGTTTCAGCTGGGATAGAGTTAACTTTCTTCCTAGTAGCTGGTACAGTGCTATGCTTTGAGTTCAGTATGAGAAGAATGTTGATAACACTGACGTTTTCAGTTGTTGCTAAGTAGTGTTTAGTCTAAACTCAAGGATTTTTCAGCTTCTCCTGCCCAGCCAGCAAGAAGGCTGGAGGGGCACAAGAAGTTGGGAAGGGACACAGCCAGGGCAGCTGACCCAAAGTGGCCAGTGGAGTATTCCATACCATGTGATGTCATATCTAGTATATAATCTGGTGGGAGTGGGGGGCGGAGGGATTGCCACTGGGGGACTAACTGGGCATTGATTGGTGGGTGGTGAGCAATTGCATTGTGCATCATTTGTATATTCCAATCCTTTTATTATTACTGTTGTCTTTTTATTAGTGTTATCATTATCATTATTAGTTTCTTCCTTTCTGTTCTATTAAACTGTTCTTATCTTAACCCACGAGTTTTACTTCTTTTTCCAATTTTCTCCCCCATCCCACTGGGTGGGGGGAAGTGAGTGAGCGGCCGCGGGGTGCTTAGTTGCTGGCTGAAGTTAAACCATGACACCCATGAAGAAGGGAGGGGTGGGGAAAGGTGTTTTAAGATTTGGTTTTATTTCTCATTACCCTATTGTGATTTGATTGGTAATAAATTAATTTCCCCAAGTTGAGTCTGTTTTGCCTGTAATGATAATTGATGAGTGATCTCTCCCCATCTCTCATCCCCACCTCAACCCACAAGCCTTTTATTATATTTTCTCTCCCCTATGCAGCTGAGAAGGGGAGTGATAGATTGGCTTTGGTGGGCATCTGGTGTCCAGCCAGGGTCAGCCCACTGCAATGGGAAAAAATACTATTACATACTGTAGTTTCAAATGCATGCAAGCAGCAAATAGAATTACTGTAACTGTGTACAATCTTAATTTTATAAAATGAAGTTTGGTATTGATTCTTATTTTCTATTTATTAATGATTTTAAAACTGCATAACCAGTGTACCTATGTTTCTGTCACAGAAAAAAAAAAAAAAATCATTGTTGCTATAACTTCTCTGAGTAATATGCTTTAGAATAGAGTGTATGTTAATAAGCATATTATTAAGCATATGTTAATTAGCATATACTTATGGGACTTGAGTCCATCTACCTCAGTCTTGCAGGCATTTTCTCTGTGAGGAACTATTCTTCGGGAGACAGCTGGAAGGTGAATTTGTAAAAGTGGTCTGTAAAATAGTTTTTTAAAAACTTGTTATTAATCCATTATATTTTTAAGGGTACTTCTGTTTTTTCTGTATGCATATGAAGCAGTATTTGCAGAGAGCCAAATGCTGCAAGACATGCTGCTTTCCAGTTTTATGGTACATTGCTCCCCTCTCTGGATTTTCTGCCCACAGTGTTTGCCATTAAAAATCTCCCTCTCTAGTGGAAAATTTAGAAGGTGAATGCCCATTAAAATTTTGCTGCCTGCTTTATCAAGTAGAGTAATTTAATTGCATTAAGTAACTATTTAACAGGTGTACTAAAATTATGAAGCTCCAGCAGACCCTCCATAAATGCACTTTACACAAACATCCATGTTATGTTATCATACATCCGTAAGTAAATGGACTGCATATGTGTTTGCAAAATTTCCACATTAGAACACAGATTTTGTCATTTTGTCCTAAATAAGATTACTACAAGATCTGGACATTATTCAACTTTTTAGAGTGTTAATAATTATATATTTTTTTTTAGTTCAAATTGTTTTACTTCTAGGGAGCCCATTGCTTTCTTTTACTATTAAACAGGAATTACTTTCAAAGAAATATTCAATAAATCCTTTTTGCTTATACAACTGAAATGAACAGAAGAGATACACTTGCTGTGTGACAGTAAGTACTTTCACATTTCTTATGTGTGTAATATACAGTATGTAATCAAGAACTGTCCACATAATGCATAACTAGTCTAATACTTCCTCACTTTTAACTGTTAATTCACTACATGATGCGTATGTTAACTGACTTTTAGCTTGACACCAATACCTATCGTTATAGCATGAGGGTCGATAATTTGTTCTCTGTAGAAGACCAATCTCCAGTGATGAAGGTATAGCTGACTCCCATTCTTCTGAACACCGAGTGCCTGAATCCCACCTTACTGGCAGCGCAAGAGCTAAGTACCCGTAAGACATCTTCATAAAAGAGATGGCAATCCTAAAGTTCTAGTCAGTAGATGCTAGTATCACTATCATGGTTAGAATACTGCTTCTTTACAAGGTGGTTCTCAAAATATGCGCTTTCTGTTGGTAGTTATGACCTACTAATACTACTCTAAGTAGTACTAGAATCAATATAATGAGCCTCAGAAATTTAAAAACATTCAGATGAGGAAAATTTACAGAGTAAAACCTCCCTGCTACAAATATTCAAATATTCAGTTGAAGTCAATGTGCCTACATCGATTTTTACCAGTGGAGGTTTGACCCTCTGTTATCATCAAGGTACTACAGCTTCACCAGTGCTCAGTAGGACCCTGTCTTTCACACTTCTAAGTAGATATCTCTGTTCAAATTGTATCACCATATGAATGGAGCTGTGAAAAGATTGACACATTATTGTAAGCGATGATTTTAACCTTCTGACAGTCTCCTAGAAAGCCAAGCAAAATAATGTAGGTCAGTGAAATTTTTTCATTTTTCCATGGCAAGTATTTCCTAGGTGATCTACAGTGCTTTTGTTTCAAAGCAGAACAAAACAAAAATGCTGAAGGACTGATTATATTTCCAAAGCAGGTTTCTTGAAGAAGGAGGGTTGAGGGGGGGAGTAAAATTGGAGTCTCTAACAAAATTACAGGGTGGTGTTAAAAAATTGGAAGCAAGGGCCTCAGTAGCAATACCAAACTACACTCTTATCTCCAGCATAAGATTTGAGAGCAGGAGGAAGAATGGCGGTTATCACTATCCCCAGCTACTGAGAATGTGGTCATGGTCTAAAATATTCAGATCTCATAGAAGTACTTAGCTCTTAGTCACTCCACATCATGAAACATCTGTTATTCATGATTTAGTCTTGTGATTTAGAAGGCAAACAGTTAGTAGGTGATTTATCTAGAGCCACTTGGATCTGGCTGACTAAATCCTAAAATCACTGCTTCTGAAATTGTACATGTTTGTTCTGAGACCATCCCTGTTGTGACTCACTAATATACAGTCATCTGTTCTTCAGAAAGTCTAAGTGATGCATAAAGAGCCACTTTTGCAGAAGGTGGACAACTCAGTTTCTTTAAGGTTTTTAATTAAAAGAGTAGAAGATTTCTTGTTCCCCAAAACCCAAACTTTGAATAGTTGAAAACACATAGTGTTAAGGACTACCAGCACCACAGATGCACCAGCATGCTCTGATTGCTCTTGTAACCCCTGCCATCCTTCTTTGCAACCTCTCCCACCCTTTCCTCATCCTTGGGCTGCCCTGGTCACAGGAGCGCAGCCTGGTCATTAACTTTATTTCCCTGCAAGAAGTCAATGCCCAAAGCCTGGGGGCAAGAATGTGCTCTGGAGTTTGGTGGGGGAAGAGGAGGCTGAGGGCTGCCACCACCACTGCCACGTAGGGATCATAATCCCAACACAGCCATGCTAAGCATGATATCCCCAAATCATGGCCCTGCCCTTACCACTGCACTGCCTCCATGCTGAGCTACCTGCAGCCCTGGGCCATGCCTTTACCCCAGCCACGCAGCTCCCTTCAGCAACACTCCCAGCTGCATGCTGTGAGTTTGCCAGCACCTTTGAGAAGAAGGGGAGGGAAACACCTTCACCCCATAAGACTGTTGTATCAACTGGATCTCAGAAAAGGAGGTGCCCTTTGGGTTAATCAGTGACTTGTTGCACCCTAAACTAGCAGCCCTTGAGGAGTATCTCAGGGAACATCCAGCACTGGGGTTCATTTACCCATCCATCTCCCTCACAGTGCCCTTATATTTTTCATAAAAAATAAGAATCAGCGAGAGAGAGTTTGCAGAATAATATTACACAGAAAGACAGTTACAGGGTGGTCAAGACAACCAAAGGTTGCTGGTACACACAGGACCCTGACAAGAACATTTGTATAAAATAACGCTTAATAATTAAAAACTAACACCTTGCATGTTTTTCTCCACCAAAACCTGCCCTGCATACCAACTACAGAGATAGCATGGTTTATTGTCTAAATGTAGGGTCTTACTCTGTAGTCTCTCACCACAAGAGAGATGGAAAGCAAGATTATTTCATTATATGTGAAAAATACTGTAGCTGCTATTTATCTCCACTCTGCATGTGTTCTTTCATCTATTTATTGACTTCTGCAGGAAGCATAGTTTTCAAGCCCAATGGGAAAAAGATCACCTTTTCTTCTTCCTTGTTTGTATGTTGTTTACAGAGCTATGCTTTGATAGCAGAGGTCTTGATATATTTATGGTTATTTCCTTTCTTTTTTTTAAGAAACTTCACAGAAAGGATAAAAGATGAGAGCCCAAAACTATTGTGTGATGCACTAATGAAAGATAGCACCTCCATTGCACACTAAACTGAGAGCTGAAGTCTTTGAAGCTACACAATGAAGTACTGGAATATGGCTTCAAGTTTATACTAAAAAACCAAACTGTCCTGAATTATTGTACAGTTAAGTCATCATCAAGTTAACTTTAGGTACTAAAACCTCAAAGATATATTTTCTGATTTATGCAGTAAACAAATGTATTTGCTTGAATAAAAACAGCAAGGAAAAACAAGGAACCTAAGCTATCTCACTGCTCTTGTTCACAGAACTCTTATTTTATCCATTCAGTCCAACATACTCAAGGTGCACTGCCACCATCAGAGCAATCCAACAACCATAGGAGCTGCCATGGAGAAAGCGGCTGCCCCTCCTGTTACTTCATCTTCCTTTATGGCAGCAGCAGCTTTTGTACAGCCATGCAGTGAACTGAGCTGGGATGAAGATGCATGAAAACTGTCCTTAGAAACAACCAGCCAACCAGCCAACCACCAACCTGCATGGCCACAAGGCCAGCGCTGGGACTGGGGAAGCAGCAGCAATGAGGAACTGAGGGTGGCAGGTGAGACCTCTCCTCTTACTTGGTGTCTACTCTTGCCTTAGGTCCACAGTCTCACAGTGACAAGAGGGAATACCAGGGAACAAGTTGTTGTGGTGAGGGAAGATTTAAATTATATATAAATGGCAGGGAGCATCTCCAGTGATTTGGACTAAAGGAGGACCAGATGCTCAATTGATGTAAATCAACATAGTTCTTTTCAAAGAAGTGAAGTGCTTCATACCAACTACAGGTTCAGGTTAAATTTTCAGGGGTAAATTTCAGAACTGGTTATTAGTAAATTGAAATAAATCACTGATTAGAAATTCATGCGTAGCTAACAGATGGCTGCATAATTTATCTTAATCTCAGCTGCATAATTTATCTTAATGTATCTAAATTTCTTTGCTGTAATGATTGCTTTGTCTGTTAAAGCTGTAAAGTATTTAGAACAAAGATGTTCTCATAAACTGGATATGCAGAAAGCTACACATACTTTGGCATTTCAAATATTTTTAAATCAGCAACTCTGATGTGAAAAATAAAAATGCATTCGAATATATTAAAAGAGGCTCTGTCTTCTCATGCAAGCTCAGTGTAAGAAACCTCTTCTGAATACTGAGTTTATCCCAACTACATATAACATCACTGATTTTGGACTTGGGAATACTGAGAAAGTTAAATAGGTCATCAAATGCTGTTATCTTCTGCATTAGTCCTGTAACTCAAGATTACTTTGTCCTCAAAAGAATTGAACAAAATAGAAAATTACAAAATCAGAGAACATAGCCTTCTGATACTATGATATGAATTAATAATGTCCTTGTTGTATCAAATGTCTGTGAGATGGTCTGATTTTATATCAACACTTCTTAAGACTGCTTTAAATAAGTAAACACCAGAGAAGATTAATATACAAGATAAAAGTATTAATTAAAAACATAAGGTGAAACTTCATTTATGAACTTTCCTAAACTTAAGTCAACAGTGATTACGAACATCTGACAGAAATTATGTATGCAACATCACACAGTCAGTCTGAAACTGTAATATGTAAAAGTGTATCTAGAAATAGTTTGAAACAGCCTTTCTGTGTGGATAAACTTTATACATCAGCATGCCTTCTGGTTAGGAGCCAAAAGTCATAGGTTAGAAGAATAATTCAGTTTCATTGTCTAAGAGCTAGTGCTACCTAGTCAGCTTTCTCTGATTAGGTGAAAGAGAAAATCCAACAAAACATAACAGTTATAGTCAGTAATAATGAATATAAATTGAAACTCAGCTAAGTGTTTAGTGGTTAAACTAAAGTACAACACTGGAGTAGAATAACCTGGAGTACAGGAACTGGTAGATAAAAACCTTTAGGTGGTGGGTTTTGGTTTGGTGGGTGTTTTTTTGATTTTTTTTTTTTTTTTTGCATTCATACTTATCATTAAGAAAGAGAGGACTATCTTGACTTAAAGTTCAGAAAATCTGTCAAAGTGAATACTTTTCTGAGAAGCATAAAAAACTGCACAACTGAACACCACAAGGTATTATGGAAGACAAGAGCTCAGTACCATTAAGAAAAGGCTGCAACAATGAAATGCTTTCTATGGTGCAATAAGCACTGAATATCCTCAAAGGCTGATCTTATAAGGCTAACTCCCACAATCTGCCTATGCCACAGAAAATCCCTAAATGATTAGATAGGGCTTGATAGTCTTCGTACTGAATTTCCATGATGACAATAGAATTTAAATTCATTCTTAAAAAGTAGAATATAGTTAAGCACTATGCAGAAGTGGATTTAAATATGTACTTATGAATTTGCCATGGATAATAACCATGCAATGAGTTATACACAAGAAAAAGCTTGTTAGTATTCTGAGTCATACAGAACAATTTCTATTTTTATGCATAATAGTGTTTTAAGGCTGGCTTTTTCACCTTTCGTCATGAAGGATAATTGTCTTCCTGGACAGGAAAGGTATATGAAACTCATTCAACATTTAACATCAAATGTCATACAAATATTAGGAAGAGTAGGAAATAGGAAAACTTTGTAGACAGCTGCACAAATGTTGCAGGATAGTCATGGCAGGTCCAAGGCTAAATATAGGATATAAAGGCTCTAACAGGCTCTAACAGGCTCTAACTCAAAGACACTGAGCTCTGCCCGCTAGCCAGTTTTATTAGCTCTCCTGACAACAGCAACAAGGGCTACCAAAGACAATATTTGCAGAAAAACACCACCTTCAAATAGATACAAGCATGACCCTGACAAAGACACAGAAGTTCTATAAAGATTAATAGTCATTAAGGGGATAAAGAAAGATGTGTATACAGTGAATAAAATTAAAACAAGTGTATGGAAAATGAAACATGATATTAAACAGAGTGTCAAAATCTGACAAACTAATGACTATGGATAAAGAATAATGAAGAAAACACAAGCTGAAAAGAAATATTTAGAACATATAGAAATGCTAAAAGGTAAAAGATTTGAAAAAGACAGGGTTCCTATAACTGTAGTATGTCTGCACGGTGTGATGTGGAGAGAGTTATACCTTTCTTTTTGTTAACATGGGGCAATAAAACAGAGCAAGCTTAGTATGTAAAGGACAGACATTGAAACAGAGAAAATACTGCAGTTTGAAACTGCTGTGACCATGAGAGTTATTATGATTCTTTTAAAAACATTCTTGGAAGCCAAAGTTGTGCCCCATGAAACAGCAGCCCAGCACGTGCTTCACCCTCTGCATCACCTATCTGAATTGCAGGCAGCAGTGCCGAAAGAAAACAGATTTCACAAGACTTCATGGAAGGCAAAGAGCAGAACAAGATAAGACCTTCATGAATGGAGTTTCTGTATCTCATTGCTGACTAAGTGGTATTTCTCTAGTGAGTGCAGTACATACTTTGTGAGCTTGTACAGGGGAAAAGATTATCTTTCCAACCACATTTTCATAATTATCTTTAATTAAGACTTTTTTTTCCCATTATATACTTGCCCTTCTGTGTCTGTCACTTATCACAGATCACAGAATTTAGATAACATATTTTGTCCCTTCTTTTCACCTGATAGTTTTTTTAAACAAAAAGACACATGAGGTCAAGAACGATATTGAATAAAGCCATAACAGCTTTGCAATCTTGAACATGTTAGATTAGAAAGTAGTAGTATTTCAGACCAGCAAGCAGATAAACATTGGCTTATTCAGTGGCTATAAGGAGCCTACTTACAACCTAACTTTGTTTAAAAGCTTTTTCTCTCAAACGGAAACTAAAAATCAGGGAATTAAAAATGTTAGTTATGAGAAGTTTCTCAAACATAACTTCAATATATGCTTAATCAAACATCATCTTTGTTTTCAGGCATCTGAGATATTAAGGTTGGCTATTTCAATAGTTACAAACATGATCTTATAATTCTTTTTGGGATCACATTCTCTTTGTGCAGGTAGTTTTTAAGTCAGCTACTCATCACAAACACATTTTATTTTTAAATGTTCATCACAAAAGAAAGAAATCAAGCTTCAGCAAGAAAACCTTTCCTATACATAAATCTTTTTATCTAAGAAAACAGTATCATTTCTTTCTTATGAATTATATTTACCACAACTCTTCGTTGCTGTTCCCCCTTCATATTTCTAGTGCATAGTTAATTTACTTAAATAAAACTTGTTACATGGTGCAATGGAAAAGTGCATAGGTTTGTAAGTGGTGAAAACCATTATAAAGCCTGCTCTTTCAAACGATAGAGTCCCCAATGTGCAAGATAGAAAATAGTATTTGTGATTCAGGTTTTTGCTGAAGTGCAAATGTTCTGGTAGTTAAGAACTGTTCGTAAATGAAGACTACACCCAGAATGGCCTAGTGTTCTTCAGGTGTACACTGTGTCCCCAACTCATTTTTTCCAGAAATAAGCTTAATTCTATAAAGACTTAAAAAAAAAAAAATTAAATTCTAAATTAAAAAATTCTATGTAAAATAATAAGCATGCATTAAATTAATATCTAATGAGAGACTTCTGTGATTGGTAGCGTTAGAATTTCTATTTCAATAATGAAAAGATCATTTACTTTCACTTACTTTTTGTTTTTTCTGGAACACTCTAGAAAGCTAAGAAATGACAACAAATGAGATGAGAACAAGACCACCCCCAGCTCAGAGCTGCAAGCTTTGCTAGTTTTCAGCAGAGCTTATTAGACTGCTAATTAACATAAAGTGATGGGTAAAGAGCGCTCAGAGGTTACCTGTTTTCCAAGGTGTTGGCTAAAACTTTCCCAGTTTCTGGAATGACTACAAAGCTGGGTTCAGCAGTAGTCCTAAGTGCATAAAACAGGAAGAAGGGAGAACTGAGTGTAAGAGACTGGAAGAGTTAATGTCTCAAACATTGTGCTGGGGCAATTTCTGCTTAATGACTAACTCTGCCTAGCAAGGAACCCCAGGTGAAGAGAAGCCCATCAGCACCAGGAGAGGGAGGATGTGCTGGAGGATGCACAGCTCCTTGTTCTGATGTGCTGAGCAGGGCAGCTCCCCTGCAAGGAAGAGGAAGTTACTCCACAAACAACCCCCAAGTCCAAAGGCTCACAAATCACTCATGACACCTAATTAGCCTAATGCCCACTCAAAGGAGGGACAAGGATGATAAAAAGACACAAACTGAAGCCCTGAGTGCATAAGCCCACTGGAACTGGCTGACTGGACCAGTGCTGGACCCAGGACCTGAGAAACCTCCCTCCCTCCCTCCCCTCCACCTTCAGATATAAACTGTTGACCAAGTCTGGGACTAGGATTGGATCCAGCTGCCCCTGCGCTCTTCTCTGGGAAGGACTCTGGAAAGCAAGGGGGTCTGCTCTGAACCTCCTGACCCAACGGGAGGGCTCTCATTGTCTGCCTTGAACTGATTCCCAAATAAGCAAGGCCTGTAGTATATGTTTGGTGATGTATGGTTAGCACATTTTACACAGTTTACTGATATGGTTTCATGCCAATTCTTGTTGTGAGCACACCAGTTTTGGTGGTGAGCATGCCGATTCTTGTTGTGAGCGAATAAAAGTTGAGTTTTGTGAGTTAAAGGATCCCTGGTGTCATTTCACCTTAATCCTGACCTGGGAATCAGCAAACCTGAATCATCATCCTGAGAAATTGGGGCTTGACACTGAGAAACCTGAATTCAAAATCCAAATACTCAAGTCTCTGCTCATCTGTCCTCTAAGACTAAAGTAACCAAATTCAATAGGTCACCGGTGAATATTCCCTAGGCACCTGAGTTTCTGTCTATGTTTACCCTACTCTGAGCAGCACCCTGCCTATCAACAGCCTTTAGAAAATAGCTATGAGGTGTACAATCTAGAAGGCTCATTTTGTGTCACCTTGTTATTTTCAAAAGGCAGCCAAGAATTAGATGGTGGCCTAAGTAAAACCTTAATACTCTAATGAAAATACAAGTTACTATAAGTCCAATAACAATAACACTAACATTATTATGCCAAATAGATACGGGAAAGCCTCATTAATGATACCTTCAAAATTGTTATACAAAAAAATCTTAGTAACACCTAACCTTTCCTCTGATGTTATGACCAGCTTCTGAAACCTCTCTGGGTGCAGGCAGTAGTGAAGAAATCTCAAAGTATTGCTACACACAGCACATTTAGGTCCACTCAGGGTTACAGTAACACCTCTGTTTTCAGCTTAGATTTCACTAAGAGTTGGCACAACTTAAGCTCTTATATAGGTGTAACAGTTTATACAGAACAGTGCAGTTGCTGAGTCAGTGAGTACTTCTAAACCCCTTCCCTTCCCTTTTCTAAAGGATAGAGTACAAACAATAATGTTTTCAATAACTAATCACTCAAATGGCATATTGTTGTGTTTTACTGTAATCCCCAGCTTTGACCTCACTGTCTCTCTCTGAGTGGTCACACAGCTTTTCTGTTATCTCAGGAGTGAACCTTCTCTCACCAAAATGATAGATTACATAACTTATTTTCTGCCCCAATGGTAGTGTTCACTTGGAGCTATGATAAGAAATATATTCAAATTCAATTATTATTTTCTAATTACACAGACATCAAAATACAAATAAGATCTAAATATATTTTTGTAAAACAATCATAATACAATTAGATTGTTCCCACTTGCTTCAACTAAAAAAATGAAATCAGCTAAATTCCCAACATTTTTGCTGTTTATTTTTAAGGTCTTTTGAATTGTACAAAGACAATACACCCATCACATATAGATACTGCACTGAGTAGACACAGTTAAATAACATGGCTCACTATTGAAAGTTGCAGAGCACATGCAACTAGTTGAGTTAATCAAGGAAGAATACAGATCTTATGAACCTTTGTGAACCCCAGGAATTCTACCTAAATTGAAGTTCAAAAACGATGTGAAACTGATTTTTCATTTCAGTAAAGAGAGGAATGAATTCAGCTTACTAATGTAACCTTATAAAGCTCTGACTTGTCATGCTAACAGAGAACATCTGATTTTTGTCCCTTACTGGCTGCCCAAGAGCCATATTACAAAAGTTCAAAGCTTGCAAAAATCCCCGGGTTAATTTTGACTATGTACGTGCTCCCCCCACTTCTAAACCATATCTGTGTAAACACAAGCCAAGGGAGAAGAAATAGATGATGTCATCTCTGAAGCATAACCTTAACTTATGCAGAAATGTCTATGCAAAGTCAAACAACTTTATATTTTTTTTTACCCAAACCAGCAGTGCTGCCCAACTCACAGCTTCCCAAACATAGTAAGAACAATTAAATGTCCTAGAAGGACTAAAACGTCATCACCATGGAGAGTACAAGTTCTCTCTCAGGTACTGTTTTCACATGTGTAAAATAACTGTGTTTCTAGGAAGTCTTCCATAATATGTCTAGACTTATCAATTTTTCAGAAAGCTCTTAAAATATATTTTGTGATGAGACCATTATTTTTGGTAAATGAATACAAATTCAGCATTAAAAAATGTCTTGAGCCTCTCAATAGCCTCTCAATGAGCCTCTTCATTAGCTGCTCATTGGTCTTATGCAGTGTGATGGAATGATTAACTGACATATCATCCCATATTACTTCATAGAGGTACTTGATTTATTAATAATAAGATTATCAGGATGATATCAGATACTATATTCAATACATCTATTCAAAACTGAAAGGCAAATTCTTGGATCCTAGGCAGTCACTTAATCTATAAATGTATACGAGTAGGATTATGTGAGGGTTTGGGGAATTGTATCTTTTATTCTATTATACACATGGCAATTATAACTGTGAAGATATACAAGCTGCTTACCCTTTCGCAAATTTGCCTTTTATAGATTGCTGAAAAAAATGCACAAGCAAGCCTATGTAGTTGACACAACCATTAGTACTTTAAAGAGAAGTAGCTTATGCCTATAACGGTAGTAGCAGGAAGGGGCTTCCAGTCTGTTAACTCAAGCTAGAAAGTTGGAACCAACTTCACAGGTGGTTTATATACAGAGCACCTGTGATTTATAGCTAAAACAGGGGCTGTTTCTAGGCCATGGTCACACCAAAGGGAAATATCTTACAGTGACCTCAGGACAGAGGATTGCCCTCTGTGGGAATTAAACCTATTACTGTTTCTAGCGTACTGAATCACTGAACTGGTTAAAGCTATGAAGATTGTTTGGATACAGAGTAAGCAGAAGTCCTCTATCAAGGTCAACATTGTTCACAAGAGAAGCATGTTGTTTGACTCTACCAGCAACATTTGAAATACCTGTTCCTGCTTTCCTTGTCAAAGCAGTAGGTGACCATCCTTGTTATTAACCACACAATTGCCACATAAGAGACCAAGTTTGGGACCCAAAACTCTGCTCCAGCTCTTGTATTGACTGAGAGCTCTAGCCACAAGAATGAGAGATCCCAAAACCACAAAGCACAAGATGTTTGAACCCTTTACTCTTTTGGTTTTGGAACCATTATCTACCACATTTTGATTCAGCATTCAGGTTCATTTGTTCTTAAAAAATGGTGTCATAAAGAGTTTGCTATGTCCTGAATCCAAAAAGAGTGCTATCCAATTCAAGAAGCACCTCAGACTTTAAAAAGGTGATATTCAGAGTTACTGCTGGAAGACATGAGTCTGAGTCAAAAGTCAGCACCGTTCTAAAACCACTTTGTCTCATTAAGACTTAGGAGGAAGTGTAAAATAAAAATGGGTAGAGCTGGGTAAAAATAAAGTAGGCTAACAGTGATTTTTGAAGACTGAAGTGTAATAATAGTGACATTTTAGTTAAAATAATCTGAGCTTTCTGTACTTGTTCAGTTCCTTACAACACATTCTTTTGAAAGCTCTCAGTACTCTTCTTTTGTCAGACTGAAATCAGACCAGATGACTCACATCCTGCACTAGGAACAACATTTAGTATAAAACAGGCTTTCTTCACTAGTGAGGCGTAAAGGTTTTTTTCTTTAATCTTTTCATGTAAGATTGACTCAAACAATACTTCCCAGCTTTAACGACATAAAACACATCTGAAACCCACATCCTATACTAGCATGAGGTTTCTGACAAGATGATTTAATCATAAACACGTAGCTCATCAATATTATAATTCTGCTTCAGTCTTTGCCTTGATTTGGTCATCATGTTTTTTTATTCTACATATTCCTGTGATGATCCAGTAGTTTTATTCTCAGCACCATGTTCCATTTATTTATTTTTTTATTTTTATTATTCTTTAAATAAAGCACATAAACCAATCCAAATTTCCAATTCCCAATGTGGGACCACAGCTCTGAGGACTAAGGTGAATTAGGTAAGTTATCTGATTGCTACTTGGCCCTCTTCCTAAATTAAAACTGCTATGCCTCATGGCTGGGTTTTAGATGATTACACATTCAGACTGCTACCAGGCTGAGCTCTAAACATTGCAAGGTGATGAACGCCATCAGCTCCCACCTATCACCTCTTCTGCTGCAAAATGGAGCAATATCAATTCTGTTTAATAACAAAAAAGAAAAAAAAAAGCTTGAAGAAAATTTGTTTACATTTAGGAAGGAATAGGAGCAGAAGGAGGAGCAAGTCTCATCCCAGACTAATTGGTATCGCAAAGGAGAGAACTCGCAGTGTGCTGAAGACCTAGGTTCAAGACCCTTACCTGTTTCAAGCAGAGGTCTTCGCCCTCAGACTCTCACTTACAATTAATATATTAAATAGGTCGAATAGGCCAGGAGGAGGGAGAGAGATGAACAGGCAAATGGGTGGATTCAGAGGCCTGGTGAAAGGGCACTTATTATTTTTTGACCACTTCCATTGCAAAGGCCCCTTATTTCAAGCACACTTTCAAGCAACAGTGCAAGTACCACCATCCAGCTGCTGATGTCCTGCAGCCAGCTGTCATGTGCTATGAGGCCCAAAGAGATGGCTTTTCTACATGGACTATTATGGCCGTGTTAGACTATTAACCTTATGGTGGTGTAACTGCTTTTAAGCATGGTACGTCTCCTGTGTAAGTCACGGCAGGGCCCAGAAAATCTGACTCCAAAATGTCAGATTACAACTACTGGCACCATGGTACTACAGGCAATGTCAAGGAGAACCTTATTCCTGCTCTCACCTGTGCAGCACATGGAGGGGACCACGGGAACTGCATGCAGGCTTTATGGCAGAGAGGTGGGGTTACCCACCTCCTCATATTAACTCATATTATCTGTGAGAGGGGAAGCATTAGGGAATGAGTGCAGAAGGCCAAGACTTGACCTGTAGCTACACTAGCAAGATAACAACATGAGAAATTACAAGGCATTACAGAGAGCAAAGAGGAGTGCAGCAGTTGGCCAGCCTTGGCTAGTGACTGCACTAACAAGACAGCAACATGAGAAACGGCAGAAATGGGAAACATTAGAGATAGTTAAGTGGGGTGGTAGCTTCACAGACTTGCTGACCCAAGGTGGTAATTGCCAGGGTAACCATGTCACACATACTGAATAAAAGTGTAAAAATAGAATAAACAAGGGATGAGGTGTTTATCTGGGAAGGCAAGAGGATGTTAAAGGGCAAGAATTTTGGAAAAGAAAAAGAGGAAAAGGGAATTTAAGGGGTAGCAAACCATGTGGACTCTTCAGGGGCTTTCAGGCAGCCTGATGCCTGATTAGCACAGTAATACAGGAGAATGAACCTCTTTGTCACCATAGATGCATCTGATGTACGCCCCCGGGGGGGGGGGGGGGAGGTTGGAGAGGGTGCAAGGGGTGTGGGTGCTTTCCCTAGTGTCAGCAAGGGCACACCTGGTGGGGATGGACTGCACTCCCTAACCACCTTCGCTATGAGTAATGATAGCTAACAGTGCAGGGGAGGGCATCTTCGCATCCACAAAAAAATTACTGGAGAGATAAGGAAATAAAATACAAATGTGAAGAAAAGGGAAGGTGGAGGTGTGGAAGACATGGGTTTTAAGACTTATCCACATCACTCCAAAGGATATTGATCTAGCCATAACCCTCAGTAATAACCATAGAAACTTAAAGGAAGTAAGCTAAGCAACTTTAAGTTAACAAATAAATAACAAAGATTCATTCTTATCAGGATTTCAGTATTTCCCACTCTTCACTGGCACTTTAGAAATCCCAGGAAGATTCAAAAATCACTACAGAAGATTAATATAGAATTGTATAATCAATCATCCTATGTCCTTAATTGCCACCAATTGTCCTTCAACTTCTCAAATGTAGTGCTAGCTCCTAGAATGACAATCTTTCCTGAAGAATCAGTGGCATAACACAGCCCCTCTCTAAGCTAAAAAGTAATTTACTCTCTTTTCCATTGTCTATATATTATTTTTTGTCTGGACAGATTGTAAGGGTAGTCCACATTAATGGCTAAGTGACAAAGAAAGAAACATATTTACGACGTGCTTGTTTATAGTCTGATCTATAGCAAAAAAAAAAAAATAGGGAGCATATATAAAGAGAGGTATGAGGACAGGGTAACAAAGGAAAAAAGTGCTGTTTTAAAAAGACTTGGAGACATCAAAGAAGTGCACTTTTACTATTCTATAAAATAAAGAAATACCTTTTAATTTTATCTATTAAAATCCTAATGACATGTTAGATGGAAGTTTAACTTTAGACATATCCTAAGAACTCCAAAAATCAGTTAACTTTCCTTACAAACAGGATATATGTTTATGATGCTTCAGGCAAACAGTTCTAGCTCTGACATCTACTCTCCTTTGATGCAATACAGCCTGCCCAGAGCAGTATCAGGTTAAAACCTGTGTGTGAACACCAGCGTAGAAATTTCCAAGGACAATTGTCAAAGGAAAAGAAGGACTGAATTATTCACATTGTAAGTTTATGTTGTTATCTGTTGTGTTACATATGACTCAGTTTAAAAAAAACATGATAAAATTTATGCCTCAAGAAAAATATCCTAGCTGGAAAGGAAGACCAAAAAATTGGGTGGAAATATGATAAAAGACCTGGTGGAGCCTTTGTGAGGAAACTAGGAAAATGTCTGGCTGCAGGAAGAGCTAAGGATCAGGGGAGGAGCTGGAAGACAAAGTCAGGCTGCCTGGTAAGACAAGGTTAAATCCACTGGCAACAGTGAGTAAATCAAAAGACAAAAGTTAAATTAAATGGCAGAGCGAGTTAATGAAATGGCAGCAATGAATTAAAAACAGGCCAAAACTCAAAAGGCAGCAATGGAAAAGTTAATCAAATGGCAACAGTGAGGTGAAAAGTGGCAGAGTTAATTAATGGCAGTACAACAAAGATAGTCAAATGGCAGGGAAAGATTAAAAACTGGCAATGCTTATCAGCAGCAGATGACATGTAGACTGTGTGGAGAATCCAGAAGGTGGCATCTGTACAAATGCTGCAATAACCTTTTGTAGGAGGCTAGGAAGGGTCTTCCCTGGAGCCCAGCACAGCTTGGAGGAGCCAGAGACAGCTACAGCTCTGTGCCTGCCAGGGATGTGCACTGCAGCCTGCCCAGGAGATACGGCAAAGACACAGGTCTGCTGCAGGGACTTGGTGCTTATTCCCCCAGGGGACAGGAGGCATGAGAGGGTGAACTCACTCTCCTGGGCACCATTTTAGAAGGGACTGTGCCTCAGAGTAGCTTCTTCCATATTTTGGCTGTAGCTGAATATGTTCATAAAATATCTAGATGACTCTTCAGGGGAGGAAAAATAGCACCAAATAGCATTTCTGATTTGGAAACAAGTTCTTTGAAAAAACAATCACGTATTCCTAATTTTCCTCCTATTTTTTAATCTGGTTACTAATGTACAGCTTTCCCATCTAGCCTGTGAGAACTTAATTTCTGTAAGAGCCATTGGTGAAAAATTTTGAAAGCCTTTTGAAAGGCCAAGTACACTAAAGCTAGTGTATCATTCTTATCAGCATTCTTTTGACTACAGTAAAAACCATTAAGAGACTTGTGAGCAGTCTTTACAAAAAGCACATTTGTTGTTCCCAGCCTGCTGAATTATTTATATTTCCATTCATTGTTTTTTATAGTTTCCACCAACTTGCTTGAAACCATGAAAGTTGCAAAAGCAAAGCCAACAGAGCTATAGTACACTAAGAGTGGCTTGCAGTCAAGCAGAATATTATTATTCATCTCATGTTCTCCAACTTTTGTACCAAAAAGTGAGACAAAACATATGATGATTTTTTGAAGACGAAAACTCAAAGTAATGTATGAGCAAAATGCATTAATTGTCATCCTCTGTGACTAAATATGGATTTCCAACTTACCAAGAACTGCAGAAAGCCAAAGATACAGAGGTGAATATGGGAAAAAGAGATCTGAATTTTCTGCCTAGTGAGGTCCCTTGGTGAATAGCTTGTTCCACTGCTAATGAAAATTAGCAGATCCTTCTATGGAGAAACAAACCTACCAAAACCAGAAGCAAAAATAGATACAGTGTACAGCTAAACAAAAAGGCCAGCATCTCTAGGAAAATGAACCACCGAAACCAACATTTCCATCATAGATTGTGCCTTTCAGTATTTCCTATTCAGGGGTGTGAACCTCATCTATAAAATCAGTACTTTGATACACACACTGCAGTGACCTTGTATTTATCGAAGAAGCACATACTTACGTACCACAAAGCATCTTAATAAAATCTGGTCTAATTATAATGTACATCGATGCAAACTATCCTCATTCAAGGTGACACGTTTGAGAAATAAGCGGTGAAGAGGACACTGGAGTAAATGAGGGTCAGGGTCTGATCAGCTTCAGAACAGCTGGAAAAGACACACCTGTTAACTTTACACCATAAAGGCTTTAGAAAACAATAGCTTTATCAGGTCATAGTTCACCAGGTCAAGTTTACCTTGGATAGTAAAGGATAATAAAGATGAAACAGTTTAAAAGGGGCATGATAATCACATGTCTAATTTGTCTTTTCCAGGATTCAGGATATTACTGAACCACTGCTGCATCAAAAAGAATCTTTACATTAAATTTTGTTCTGAGATTAAGAGATGACAGAGAGTGCTTTGAAGTTACAAGTGTATACAGGCAGTTATATTTGTATGACAGCACAGCTTGAGCTCCCCATCCTTTAACTTAAAAAAAAAGTCTTAAAGTGTTACAGTGTAGGCCTGCTGTAAAGTTAAAGAAAGCAAAAATTATTAGCTGCACGTAATTGACTAGCATATCTTAGAGCTACCACAAAGACAACAAAGTATGTCTTAGTTTTTCTAAAATGTCTGTAACTTTAAAAAGAAAACCATAAATTATAAGAGAGTAAGATGTAGAAATAGTGCTTTTTTTTAACATGAGAAATTTCAGCTGTATTTTTTAAAAAGTCAGAGCTATTCTTAAGCATTTGTTTACACACAAGCAAAAAAGTGGCATTTTGATTAAATAAAGTATCTGTAAAAATATATGTATAATTAAAGTATCTATTATTTTCTTAAAAACAACATGTATCTGCTGCAATACCAATTACTGTTCATTGAACAAGAAGAAAAATCCCTTAGACATTCCTGACAACTGTGTTCAAACTATTATGCTAATAAGACCTACACCTATAAGATGTGATTGCATCACTTCTAGTTTTGTGTCAATGAAAATGAACTTGAAGCTAATTTTTCAGCATTCAGAAGCTTCAAGAGAGGAACACTTACTCACCTGGGTGCAGATGCTCCAGTGGAGCAAACTGTCATAGCTACCCAACTGCATGAGAACAATTTGAACAGCTGAGGACATGTCCTTTAGAGGTAAATACTGGAAAATACTAAGACAGTTTTGAAGACATAGCTTTCCCATGACCTTTCACCATATTTGCATTAAGACAACACTTCAAAGCTTAGCAATGCTTCTTTTCAAAATAACTGCCATATGCAATAGCCACATGTAAAGGAAAAAGCACTTACTGTTTGGCTGAGACTTGAGATCCACCACCTTTAGTGGAAACTGGGAATGAAAATAAGCTGTTCTGAGTAAACGTAACCCTTGCAAATCATCCAGAGCCCTTCTTCTGTTTTCTGCAGTGTTCATTATTGTTTTCTGTAAATTTAGATTGAATCGTAGATTGCGTCTGAACCTCTAGGTATTTTTTACCCATAATGTCTGCCAGAGGGACGGTTATGTGTAATGTAAGGATGCAAGTACATTCCTGGTGAATTTTGAGGGCTCAAAGGAAACAGTAAGTAAGGAGATGGAAAGACGTAAAGCTTAGCCAAGAGCTACTATTTAAGTAAACCAACTTAAATGTGATGAAAAACTTTGGAAATTATCACAGAAGCCACTCCATGTGCAGACTTGAAAGCAGCAGACAGTAAAGCAGTGATAGAGTTAAGCTTAGTCTGATAAGGCTAAGGAAAGTCACAAGGAAAAAACCCACAGCACGAGGCTGAAGAAGACAAAGCAGATGGGTTTTTTTACATTTATTGTATTTCCTTCATCCCAAATTCACTATTTTTAGTGAACCAATAGAGTCTTTCCTTATCTACACACATTTACTATAAAACTCGTTGTATATGCTGATGTTTATGAGTATAATGTAAAGTCTTCAAAAGCTCCACAAAAAGCATATTTTAGTTCTGCTTGCTTTAATACTACTCCAAGTAATAAAAATATTATTGCACTTATAATACTACATGTGATAGCAGCCAGGTGATCATTTTAAAAAAAATTATATTTATATTCAGAATTCTTTTATGCCCCATATGCCTCTAAACAATAAACTAATAAATGCTTTGCCTAAGCTCAAAGCCTGATTGGCTCTAAGAGAAAATAATAAGATATGCCAGCTCATGTTCCTGAAAGTCAAAAGTAGATTTTATGCAGGCATCCTATTTATTTTGAAGTCTAACATACTCACAACATTAAGGAGAAAATGAAGTCAGCCATGGACTTGTGGTAAAAGAAGAAGGCTCTCTGAACTGTTAATTAGTGCCTATAACTTGTAGTATTGATTTTTATTACAGTAATGTCTTTTTAGACATAGATTTCATGAGTCTTGATTGTTTCAGATTTTGGGGGAGTTGGGAATAGGCATTATGTTTTGTCCTATTCTTCCCTGCAACACATCACCTTGAAAATGCATTACTTTGTTGTTTCTCACACAAACTCATGAAGTGAACAACACAGTGAAATCAGTTTTCAGTATGATAATGACACTTAAACTCCAGTCTTGAATATTCAAACTTGCCACATAGTACACTCACAAGCCAGAGACTGTAATACATGGATTTTCATCTTATCACTAACTACAAAAAGTTGGTTCCATTTATGCTAATGTAAGCTGGACATAAACCTTAAATTATTATTTTCACTTTCTTGTTTGTGAAATTGAGATGATACCCACTTATTTTGCATGCTCACTTGGAGAATGGAGTAATAAAAACTTGTCAGTACATTTGAAATGCCGAGAGCTTTCAGTACATTTTCCCTATATATTATTTTTCATATACAAGAGGAGTAGGTCTAGAGTGTAATAAGAATACATAATAAAACACTCTTTTTTCCCTCATTTTACATCTTCTAAAATTCTTTAGAAAAGAACAAAATGCAAAAAGAAACATATATATAACACTTAGTACATTGAAAGAAAATGCTGTTTAGTGTCAGTTAAAAAATATGGAATCTCTTCATAATTACATTATCTACATAAGCAGGAATACTTAGTCCATTTGCACTTTAGAAGAATGATATACAGTACTTAGTGCTATTTTTCAATTAATATATGTGACTACTTATCTTTTTCCTCCTTCAGAACAAATCTAAAAACTCTCAAGTACAAATCAACAAAAAACAACAGAAAGAGAGAATATGTCTAGGAAAGACTGATGGCTGAAACTTTCTAGCATGACTTGCCACAAAGAAACATGGGATTTCGAGGATGTGTGAATTCTAGTTGGTTACAGAAAAATTATGTGGGGGCAGTAGATACAGGGTACTTTGGTCAGAGAAGCCTCTATCTTTAATTCTATTAGTTGGCAGCCTGTGGCTGATGTAGCTGTATCTCTCTCCATTGTTGTTCTTCTGCAGATAAATAAATTATCATTGTAGCAGAGTCATGTACCCTTAACACTAGTTACAGAGTCTGTGTTTTTTGGTTCAATAAATATTTAGTTATACGTAATACATGAGTAAATTGTAGGAGAGAAAAACACAGACACATGCATAAGAGAAAATACTCAAGCATGCAAAGTTGACCAAAGGACTACTGTACATGCCTACACACTTTTTGCATCATGCTAGAGAAGAGCGCAGATAACAGTGGCAGCCCACAGCCTCCACTGCTTGTGAAGCAGTTTCTGAGCTCCTTTTCTCAACCTCCTGGGAACAACTGGGATTTTTGGAGGACTCTGGGAACTCTTGAAGACCTCCAAGGTGCCTGCCTCTGCTGGGAGAGGGTAGCTACAAGATGCTGTGACCGCTGGCGAGCTCCAGCAACAGATGGGACTGCTGAGGACTGTCTGTGTGTTTAGCAATCATGGTGACATCCTGTAGGGCATGGTCCCCAGCACCTGCCCCTACTACCCCAGCAAGCCAGAGACCTCGGCTCAGCTGAGCTCCTGAGGAAGGATGCAGTTCTCTAGGTTTAGGACTGCAGGAAGTGCATGGGGATATAATGAGTGAATCCATCAAAGGGCCACTAAGATGTTTGAGAGGTTGATGCATCTGATATATGAGGGGAGGCTGTGACATTTGGGACCATTCAGCCTAGAGCAGTACAGTCCTTAAGGGGGATTTTATCACTGTGAGAATGGTTGAACACTAGAACAGGTTGCCCAGAGACATTGTGGAGTCTCCAAGGATTGACACAGTCCTGGGCAACGTGCTCTGGCTGACCCTGCTCTGAGCAGTGGGTTGGACCAGATGATCTCCAGAGGTGCCTTACTGCTTCAGCTGCTCAGTGATTGCAAGAGACTCATAGAGTTTCCATTGCATCAAACTTTAGTCTGCTCTAGCACCCGTATGAAACTCCTGTTGCCATCAGTCATACTGATTATTTGTTTTTCTCTTCAGTCGCAGAAGTATGAAATTATAAAATGCATTATGAAATAATGAGAAAGCTATGTGACAGCCAGCCAGAGTGGTGCTTTCATGGAATTATATTAATCTTCTTTATTGCATGAGGTGTGGGATAAGGGTTTTTTAAAGTCCAAGGCCTGCTGAGCTAGTGTTGGGCCTGAGTTTATTTTGGTAAGCATCCATACTGTTTGTCTGAGGTAGGTCCTGGAGCAAACGACCTGTTACCTTTGCCCAGTTTTCCTCTGGGAGGAAGGTAATTTGTTCCAGAAGGAAGCTCTGTAGAGAGCAAGTGTGAATGAAGATGATGTGGGTGCAAGAACCTTGACAGAAATACAGAGCAAGGCAAATTGACAGTATGGACATACTTTCTCATAGAAAATAGATTGCCGAAATGGAGGTACAGAGACAGCTAAGCCACTTGCGGTTCACATGGTCCAAAAAGGCTTACATATGCCAGTATAATTTCAGACAGTTCAAGCTACCATGGGGAAGATTTGAGGAATGAAGCTCTATCCATCACTTGTAGCTAACTAAATTGCTGTAAATAGCAGTGGCTACTCCTTTGGGACTGAAAGATTAGAAACAAAGCGCAGCAACCTGAACCCGTGTCAGGAAGGAAACGCCCTTGCTGTATGACATATTCTGCCATAGTTAACACCAAGGTACTGTTCACCCAGTGAGCTCTAGTATACAGATTTTGTGGTGAGAAGTAAACAGTGTGGTCAGTTAAAGGCACAGAGGCAGAACAGGTCATAGCTCAGCTTGTGCCTTTGGGGGAAGCTGGTTACCTAAGATGTCAAGTAGGCAAACAGTTCAAACCAGTGAAGGCAAGAAGGAATGTGTAAAAATAAAAAAGAGCTTGTTACTACCATTTTAAGACTCATGAATCCAAACCTTACACCATTTTAATGTAGCCTAATATATCACTTTCTATATTACATAGATAACTCCATTACCACATTTTGAAAACTCTAACCATGGGATTTTTTTATGTTAATCAGGTAACACAGATCACAATATAACTTTTTTAGGAGTTAACTTACTCTTGGGGTAGTATATTCAGTAACTCTTTCATTCACCAAAGTCTATGATTCAGCACTGTTTGGCCTGTAAATTCCTACATTATGCTATTTCCCTTCTCTTCAGAAGTGCACTCTTGCCCACTCTGTCATGCTGAAAATGCACCGATTCTTTAGCCCTCCTCTCAGCTGCCTTCCTTGAGAGCTCATGGGTTTGCTACAGAAAATAATCCTCCTTTCCCTTCATTTCTCTTTATTCTTCATTTTAGCTTTTGCCCCTGAAATTAATGGTTTTCTGGCATTTAATCCATTTAATTTTGTTTTCACCTTCACTGTCTTATCATTAAACCAGCTTCACAGATTGCTTTATGTCTTTCTAGATCATCTCCCTTATTATTATTCAGTCTTTCGCTTTTTTGACACCTTTGTGTCTTCTCTTATTTGCAGCACTTTCTAGTTTACATCCAGATTATATTTTTTGTTTTCTACAAAAAAATAAAAGCAGATTTAACTCCGAGTTGCTTATTTTCATTGAAACTTTCCTTTTCACCTACTGTAATGCATTTCATTCTTTTCTACTAGAAGTCTGGTTTTCCTCCATGGTAGTATTCTGTTTACCCAAGACCAATGGACAGTTAAATATCACAATATCTAATGTGGGTGTTGCAGAGAAATAAACTATTAAGTATGTTGATCACATAAGTGCTGAGATGCCAGGTTTTTCATAAGCTCATCCAGTGAAAACTGGCACAATCTGGACTTTAAAATCTACTTTAAAAACACACAAGGTTTTTATATTAGTAGCTCTGCTTGAGCTCACGTGGAAATCTAATATATTTTTGTCCTTTTCCAAAAATGTTATTTTGATATAGAATTTAGAACATCAGATATCCATATGAACAAAATGAACACTTAAAATTAACAATAAATTGTTTTTCATAGTCAGATAAAAGAAATAGTTATAAATTAGCTACATAACTTTTTACACTTTACCTTCGGTAAAAAATTTTGCCAATCAAAATTAAAATAGATTTTCACGAGAAGGACTAACACAAGATACAATATGTGTATTAACATTTATCATTACTGATGGAAATCAGTAAGACCTTCTGATAGATAATGGAAACATGTGAACTCAAGTTCAAACAAAACTGACAAACCTTGCCCCTGAAAGGGAAAAAACTGAAATGACCTATTTTGATTGTATCATGAACACAGCCAGGTTCATATTTATGGAGGAGAGCTTACTCTTGATTCTAGGGGTTTACCAAAAGACTCACTAGAATATTGTTAGTGTGGTTAGTAGGAGATTATTTACTATAGTGTGATGGGTTGACCCTGGCTGAACACCAGGTGCCCACCAAAGCCGTTCTATCACTCCCCCCTCCTCAGCTGGACAGGGGAGAGAAAAATATAACAAAGAGCTTGCGGGTCGAGATAAGGACAGGAGAGATCATTCACCAATTACCATCACGGGCAAAACAGACTCAGCTTGGGGAAAATTAACTCAATTTATTACAAATCAACCAGAGTAAGGTAATGGGAAATAAAATCAAATCTCAGAACACCTTCCCTCCACCTCTCCCTTCTTCCCAGGCACAACTTCACTCCCGGATTCTCTACCAACCCCCCCCAGTGGCACAGGGGGACGGGGATGGGGTTTACAGTCATCACACGTTATTTTCTGCTGCTTCAATCCTCCTCAGGGGGAGGGCTCATCACAGTCTTCCCCTGCTCCAGTGTGGGGTCCCACCCACGGGAGACAGTCCTCCACAAACTTCTCCAATCTGCAGTTCTTCACGAACTGCTCCAGCATGGGTCCTTCCCATGGTGTGCAGTCCTTCAGGAGCACACTGCTCCAGCATGGGTCCCCCCCGCGGTCACAAGTCCTGCCAGAAAACCTGCTCCATGGGCTCCTCCCTCCACAGATCCGCAGGTCCTGCCAGGAGCCTGCTCCAGCACGGGGTTCCCATGGGGTCACAGCCTCCTTCGGGAACCCACCTGCTCCAGCGTGGGGTCCTCCACGGGCTGCAGGTGGATATCTGCTCCACCGTGGACCTTCATGGACTGCAGGTGGACAGCCTGCCTCACCATGGTCTTCCCCACGGGCTGCAGGGGAATCTCCGCTCCGGCGCCTGGAGCATCTCCTCCCCCTCCTTCTTCACTGACCTTGGTGTCTGCAGGGTTGTTTCTCTTACATGTTCTCACTCTGGTGGCTGTTTCCATCTGTCCCAACTTTTTTTTTTCCTACTTAAAAATGTTATCACAGAGGCGTTACCACTATCTCTGATTGGCTTGGCCTTGGCTGGCGGCGGGTCCGTCTTAGAGCCGGCTGGTATAGGCTCTCTCTCGAACACCGGGGAAGCTTCCAGCAGGTTCTTACAGAAGCCGCCCCTGTAACCCCCCCCACTACCAAAACCTTGCCACACAAAGCCAATACATATAGTGAAGCATTCAGTGATCACTTACTGCTTCTCTATTAGGAACAGTGACAGTCCCTATTCTCTTAAACCATCTCTCTTTATATTTAATTTATAATATAACTGTGTTGTGATCTGGCTTCCCTGGAAGGTATTAAGATCAGTTCCATAAGTTTAGGTGGCAAAATATAATCTACGCTCATTGAAAACATACTGAAAACTTTAGGAAGATCTTCAAGTTTTTAAGAGGATGTGTCTGTCAGGTACTAGTATTGTCACTACAAAAATCAATCTTAATTAATGCCATGCTACTTTGCTCACTGAATATTTTTGTTCATTCCTATGCATGTTAATTTACCGAAGCCCTTCACAGCAGATTGTGAATGATTAAGAGGGCAGCACTGAGACAATCATACCACAGTCTCAGTACTCTTTGGTTAATATTTTGTCCAATACATCCTCATGTTTATCTTTACCATTTTCCCTTATCTTTTCCACACTATGTGTGCCATTTATTACTTTTACTATTTGTATCACACTCTGATTGTTATTCAGCCTTTGACATTTTTGTTATATGGAATTAGATAACCATCGTACTGTTTCAGATGTGTCCATTTTTGCCTTCTGGAATTCTTTCATCACAGTTGCATTAAAAATGTTATTAAGTAACATGTCAACATATTGGACCTTATGCATTATTCATCATTTGTCAAGCTATGTTCCATCATAATGGCCTAGTGGGAGCTTTCAAACCACCTCATTTGATCAGCTTAATCAATTTGCTGGTGTAGATCAATGTTGCTGTGCTAGTGAAAAGCATGTGATTGCAAAGTATATCAAGTTTTACTCCAAATTCTCTGTTATTATAAATTTGCATGTGGACTGATAGATGTATGTGTGTATTTGTGTATAAGTATCTGCATATCTACAGCAAGAATCAAATAGGAATTTTGAAAATCTAACAGAACTGGTTTGGGAGGAAAAAGAGAAACATATGCGTATGTCCTAATTTCACACCAACTCTCTTTGCCTAACATGTCAGGATCCCTTTCTGAAGTGTTGCGATGGTGTACCACCCTATTCTGGCATATTTTGACCATTACTTGGATGTAATGCTCATGTACCACGGTATAGTATACATATATCATTGACACAGCTGGTGTAGGCAAGATGAAGATTCAGTGCTGCTAGTGTACAAGGAACAGCATATTGACATTGCTATATCGCTAGTCTTAATAAAAAAGGTTAAAAGGCAATTGCTTAAAGCATTTCTGTAACAATCTGATATCAGCAATATGCAATTACCAGTTGTGTGAGTTCCGTCTATATAGTCTGAAACAATAAAATCCTCTTTAAGGGAAGGATCCTAGATATCCGTCTTGAATTACTTTTTCCACCTAATTTTTGGCACCTTAGCTTTTGTCCTCCTTGTAGGCTTAGTACTTTGTACAGAGTGCCATCTTTTGTTTCCAGTATTTGGTGTGACATGTTTAAAAATTAGACAATAATGTAGCCTGCAGTAAAGACATGCATTTGATAGGTGAGAGATTGCTAGAGTCTCTAGAATACAGATTTTCCCAGCACTGAGGCTTTAAACTTGCTAAAAATTTGAACAGTGTTCATCTTGATCTGCTCAAAGTCAGGATAAAAGGAGTTAACTAACAAATTACTTTTTAAAGGGAAAGGAAAATAACTTCTATGAGAACATGTAACAACATATACAGCAATAGAAATAAACTTCTATTTTCCCATCCTAATGCTGTATATATAGTGCTACTTGGGTAAAGGCAGGGTAAATGGGTACTTTTCTCTATTTAGTGTTGTAAAAAACAGGGCTCTTCATTGATAGGAAATTATTAAAAATAGCTACCTCCTTGAAATAACACCTACAGCAGTTTTCTGACAAGTTGAGCAAAATGTTTCCAGAAAAACAAAACCAAAACCTTCTTCCGTGACATCCCCTACAGCATCCGTATGTGTGTCTGTGTGACTAAACATGATAGCTATCTTATGTACAAATTGTTCTGGATGCACACCTGATGATACTGGCAATATGCAGCAAAGAAAGATGACCAGCAAATGTCTCCAGAGAACTGGAAAGATATCATCCTAAACTCTGTGAACAATGCAAGGTCCTTATCATTAAGAGAGCACAAATGAGGCATAAGTTTAGCTACCTAGTGTGAGCCAGATGTCTACAAGTAAAACCAATTACATCATTTTTTTTACAGAAGATAAAAGCCAGAAGAAATTCTTTCTTCGTACCTAAGTGGAGAACCCAAAATGCTGGTGTAATCCTCTGGATGTCTGTGTGCATAATTTGAGAAGATGAGGGCTTGCAGCCAGGGTTTATGCTATTTTTGAAAAACATACAGTACATCTGGTGGTAGATTTTTGGTGACTTGAAGAACTGGATGATTCTTTGCTAGAATACTTTGCAATCAATTATTGTCCATTTTGATCCAAAGGTGCTATCAAGAGCTCTGTTAAGATCTGAGCTGTGCAAAGAGATGAGAGAAAAAAGGGAGGAAAATTAATAGCTCAGTAAAGCCCTCTTGAACCATATTTGAAACGGAACTAAGGATATGTTCTACAAAGATACAGTAGATAAGCACTCACATCAGCAGGTACCAATTAGTGAAGAAAAGCAGCAATTGTGTCTGATCTTTGCCCAAGAGTTCTGCTTGCCCTTGCACTGCTTTTTATACCCATGCTCTAGTTTTCACTAATTGTTCAATCAGTTGTTACTGCTCATTAACAACTCTTCTAGCTATTGGTATAACAATGAAGGCATTATACCAAGCTGTAAACTCTTTTTTTTTAATGACGTAAATGTACATGGGGAGAAAATGGCAAGCACTTAAACCAGTCTCGTAATAGAAGCAACGTAAGGTCACATTACTTCTTCTCTCTTGCTTTAAAATGCGCAATTGAAGGGTTTGAATTGCAGTTATATAAATCACGTTAATTCTACATTTTTCCAGCTTCAAAGTGTGTGATTTCCTTACTTAGTTTATAAAACATATATATATGTACACATATATATACACATACACTTGTACATATATAAGTGTAAGAATTCACATCAGAATGTTTCATAAGATATCCAAACATACTAATTGGCTCGTAATCATTCCCTCCTCTTCACATTTGAAATTATTAGAGATTTCATGTTCTGATCACTGTGAGGTGCTAATGACTTTTTTAAAAGAACAGTTGTAACCAACAGAGTTAATCATATGGTACACTCTGGTTTTATAAAATTAGGGTAGAGATGTTGAATAAACCTATATACTTAGTACCATATTCTCCTCAAAGCTTGAGGAATCAGAGAAAATACAATATTCAGGTGAGAAGAGGAAAAAGCTAGGAGAGCAGAAATGTAACTAGATACTCACAAAGAGCATTATGGGTTTATTGCATGGCCCCATATCTCAATCTCTCAAACTAAATTTGTTTTATGCATGTTGCATTAACAATTTCATGTTTGGCTTTTTACTGTAAACTTTTTATAGCTTTATCTAATCATGTCTACTGGTAATTAATATTTTTCCCCATGTTGCTTCTAAAATGAGATTTTAAACTCCTTGGGGAGAGATCACAAAATTGATATTCTGTGTAAAGCATCTAGCAATCATCTGTCCACTATAAACTAGTGGGTAAAATGTGGTTCTCTAAGCATCTTTATTCCACAGAACAGACACTTGTTAATTCATCATACTTTGAACCAAATTAATTTCAAAATTTAGCATCAACCTCTCAAAAATATCTGTTTCACACTGATGTCTAGTAGCTGAATGCAATTTTACTCTAAATGTTCTTAAAAAAGAGTTTCAGAAAGCCTCAGGATATTTGAGTGCCATTGACTCCTGATGAATATGAACACAGGTAACTAACATCACTGTATTTTCAGACTCCCTGGCATAATTGCTGTAAAGCCAAGGAATTAAATGGGACATTCAAGAGTTCAAGGTGCCAATGCAAGTATTGTTGAGCTTAATGTACTATATATGTCCTTATTTCTTTCTACCCTTCCATAATTTTCTTCTTATTTTAGCCTTCTTGGACTCTTGTTAACCCCTTACATTTGATAGTTTCTGAAATGTCAAAAAATATATTCGTTTTCCAAATGTCATATTTTGCATCAAAGCTTTATTCTGCATAATTTCTCCTCTGTTGTACTGACTAACAAACTCTCCCTACTCTTCCTAATCAGAATTACTACCTAGAGCTAAGGTTTAGTTTATGACCTCCTTGAACTAGAAAGAAACTCAGTGTTTTAAGTGTTACAGTGACTTGCAGTAGCATAACACAATATCCACTGACAGTCTAGGACATAAGAGATGGAAGGCATGTAGGGAGAAGCAGTAAGGTGCTCTGCAGTCACTGAGAGTTCACTTCTGCTAGCCTAGCTATCACCACACAGAACTAACCCTTTTTCAATGGAAAAGTAAGAAACTACTGATGCCTTGAACAAAGGCAGGAGAAGGAAAATTTTACTGCATCGCTGTACTTTTGCTTGCTTGAAAACTTCAAAATTTTGGTATGTACTAATTAGATAAGAAAAACCTTGAGCTTCGTCAAAGGTACGTGTTGGAGGCACCAACAGACAGGAGGTCTCGGGCCTGATGTGCGTCAACAAACAAGAAGCCTTGGGCCTTGATGATAAGCTTTGTGTTCCGCTGAGTTTTTGTAATTAAAAAGTACCAAGGCCAGTTAATTAGGAGAAAGAGATGACCCACACTGCATGTGATCAAAGGGTGGACACTACGTAAAAGATAATATGAATATGTATGACTGGAATAATACAAATTTCTGCTTGTTGTAGGTAACGGTGTGCATGATAGGTGGAGCAATCCCCCATGCACCCAGCACTGCAATAAAGAATGCCTGCTTTCTAAAACTCCAAAATCGAGTGTTAGAGAATTTCTTTGACCAGGTTTTTTTGTTAACACTACTCTCCCTACAGCCATACACATACAACTGTTATCTTAATGGCATGCTATAAACACCAGCATCTGAGGAGCATGTTTAGTAAAGTAACAACCTTTAATAATGGGAAATAACTTTTCATGTATTTATTTAGTTTCATGATACATTTTTTTAAAACACTCTTGAATTTTTCAAAATCATGTCACTACACCATTCAAGTGGGAGATTTACAAAATGGTACCTAAATCAGCACTTCAAATTTAAGAAGTATCTACCCTAATATAAATGGGAAAAAAAAAAAAAAAAATCTCACAATGTTCTGTTTCCTACCTACCTGAATATGCAGTAAAGCATAAGGAGAAAATATTAATTAACCATTTTCTACTTTTACAGCTTTATTTGTCCAAGGCATTCAAAGTATTATCATTCATCATTCAATAGCAAAACAGAACTGCATAATGATTAAAAATAAGTACACAGATGAAATCTTGCATATCTCATCTGGCATATTTATACCTTTTCTAGTTTTTAAATAGCAGTCAAAGTGACAATTAGAGGATAGGAGAGGTTTTTATGAAGAGATAATGTTTAATATGAGCCTAGGCTGAAGAAAACCTGCTTCATCTTTTCAATTAGACCAATAATAAATCTTTAGTGTAATTCCTACATAATTATTTTGATATACATTTACAGAAAATGAAAACATTAATCTCTGGCAATACTTTTGACAAGGAAAATACATAATGTGCATTTTATGTAAGTATGTGAACAGTTTAATATAAGCACTAGTATTTACTTATTAACTGTTATTTTTATCTGTTATTTGCAGTACAGAAATTTGCTTATATGCATGTAATGACTGTGAACACACAGTAAAAAAGGTGTAAAGAATCAGTGCCTCTCAGTGCTCCAATATTAAAAAAAACCAACTAAAACCACCCCACCCCCCCCATTAAGTATCTTTTAATGGGGACATTCGTACTGCAGTTTTTTCTGAAGAACATGAACCTAAATGGCGTGCAAGATGAAACAAGCCTAAAACTTTATTTCCCAATAGGCAGGAAAGCCTGCATAACAGAGCCTCTCTCCAGTAGCTCCATATCTCTGTTGTACTGGGGACCCCAGCACTGGACCCAGAAATCCAGAAGTCTCTCACCAGTTCTCAGCAGAGGGGAAGGGTCACTTCCCTCAATCTGCTGGCAGCACTCCTCCTAATGCAGCCCAGAATATTCTTTATATCAGATGACGTTGACCATTATATAGAAAAGATAAGTCATCAACAACTACATAGCATTACGCATTTATAAATAAAGGTTGGCATGATGAGAAAAAAAAGTACAGGAAACTAATACACATCTTACTCAAAATGTTTTTATGCCATTTTCTATCTAGACATTATATTGAATGTAAATTGATGGCTGCAATGATTTTGACACTGCAGCTCAGTGAATGAAGATATTTTTTCAAATAGAGGACAGGCATACTTTCTTCCAAATATGAGAAAATCCCTTAAGAAGCTGTGAAGTTGTTAACGTTTTAAGAAACTGAACTAAAACTTATTTGGTTTACCTCCCCAGAAACACCTCTTTGCTAGGAAGATATTAGTATATCACAGTTAATAGTCTGTGTGTATTACAAACAACAACTCCTGGTTCCCTGAACATCAGTTCACAAAAAAGTAGCCTACCATTTTCTGCTTCTCTCATCAATTAGCGTACTGGTCTTTTTAACTTAAGTTTCCACAAACATACAAACATAGCTACAGTACTAAGACCACTGTCAGTACAGACTTGAAATGTAGACTTATCTACAAGTCACAGAAGTCACTAAAACTCTTACAGGTTTAGTGACTTGCCTTTGTTGCTTGTCCTCAGTGCAATCCTTCCTACTCCTGTGTCTTCGCTTCCCAATTATTACGGCATGTTTTGTCTGGAGACTATAGAAATTAAGAGGAGGTTCTGTGTCATAAAGTGGACAGCTGAGGAGAACTCTGAGATGGTGCTGAACAAAGTACTAATGACAGCAAGTACAGTAGAGACATATCAGTGTGGAGCTAATTATCTCTGCTGGGACACCCAGCTAACCATCAGGCCATGCTACTGCAGTTGTATAGCTTTGGCAAATTAAGCTACCATACCTATCCAGAACTGCACTTGCTTGGACCTCTGTGACAGGACCACAAAGCATCATGCTGGGCTGCAAAGGAGTGCCTTGGAGTTCCTTAATGATTCAGAAATGCTTTGAGGAAATCAGAAGGGAAAGGCTCTACTGCCACAATGGATTATTACAACTTATTTTTGAACTTAAGGAGTTTTTCACAGCATATTCTTGCATTGCTGCTGTTCTGATTTTCCTGTTTCAATCAGCTTAGATTGTATCTTTATTAACAAATGGTATAGTCTCCTCTTTCTGTTACAGCATGCCCTGAATGAGTACTTAAGCTTTAGAAATCAGCTTTTCCATAGGAGGAAAATTTCTTTCAATTCCACCTAGCTGTATATCTGAGCTTAAAAATACTACGCTGAAATTTCACTAGAACAATTTTCTTGAAATTCAGAAAAAATTGCTCTATAGAGCTTGTCTTTATTAGTTTGTGTTAAGGGTTCATTTTTATGAAGCCAAATAAATGGTTGGGCAGTGGCAGTTGGAATCAAAGCAAATCCTCTGTGCCCTTCAGACCTTTGAGTTTAATGTTTTGACAAGGAATTCACTGCCACAAAATATATGCAAAAATATGTGACACATATAAGCCCATGTGCAAAATGAACCACTAAATACTATTAAGCTCTGAGTTAGTAGTCCTGTCCTTGAAACAGAAACAAGCATGACAAATTTGAGAACTATAATTATTATATGTCAGCTACTCAATGTTTCTTTGACTCTGGCTTTGTTTTTCATTGCAAGTATATACCTGGGCCAGTTGTCTTCCCTGTTTGTGTTAATTACTGTCATTCTGCTGCTTTGTTGCAATTTTTAAGTAATCCATATGTTTGAATTCAATCTCTTTTCCACATGTTCTTTCCTATCAGCTGACATATGCAGAATAGGAAAGATAATCATGCAAGGAGTTTAACTTATTTGTAAGTAAAATACTTAGTTTGAGTTACCATTTTCATTTTTATCTAAATCATGTGACTTGGAGCATCTATTATGACAACAACACACACCCATAAGATTGATTTGTTTTCACAGAGAGCTTATTTTAAAATGTAATATGCACTAGGTTTATTATTTGTAGTGACTGCTGTGATTTGTGACTTAATGAAGGTAACTCCAGATGATACAGACATATTGTGTGATTGGTAGAGAATTATGTCAACATATTACCAGTAAAAGAAATGCTCTTCAGCTTCATGTTACATGAAATGAGTTGCTTCTGATTTTTCACTCTTACCAGTTTAGATCTCCAATACTTTTTATCCAATGTATGGTTTAGGTACTCACAACATTTACAGGTGATATTTCAAAAAAAAGTGTAAGTGGCTAATTGACAGTAATAACAACTCTATGGACAAGATGGCGGTCATATTGTTAGGTTAGTTGGCCTAATAATTTTTAAATAAAACATTTTTCAATATTTCAGGTACATACTAGGCCACTAAACATGAATTCAGAAGGAAAGGAAACATATTTACATCAGAAAGTCCTTCGAAAGGTTTTGAAAGCCCTTTTATGTTAAGTGCAAACTACTTCTTTTACACTTATCATTGTAATCACTGCTATTATTCATTAGCCTTTTAATAGCAATTGCATTAATCTGAGAAACTTCAGCCTTTCAGTGAGACAGCTTTTTCTGTTTCTATCATGCTTTCTGGTAGTGCACAAAATGTTTGTAAAATAAAACCATGATGTGAGTTTTACCATTTCTCATAATCTACCACATGCTTCACCATCCTAATCCCAGCAATGTGTTGTTTACAAACAGAGAGAACTCATCTAAACTAAACCAGCTGTTAGGAGCTTATTCTGTTTGTTTAATTTACTGTAAATGAGTCTTACTTTTACAAGATCTTAGGTCAACTTCCCTTCTATAATATTTATTACTTAATGAGCACTGAACTGAACTGGAGGCTCAGTACTTTAGTATGTAAAGAGAAGCTAAGGCTCCTGCTACCTAAATTTAATGGAACAGGTAGGAGCCATAAGACATTGTGTATTATTTCTTAAGTGTCTGTCTGATTAATTGCTCATTATTTGCCTAAATGCTTATTTTCCATATCTTTCATTAACCACATAATTGCTAAATTGCCATATGGCTTATACTTTGCTCATCTACTGCCTTTCATTACAACCTGTACACTTGTACATCTATAATGAATTTTTTATTGCCTTCATTGTTCTTCCCACATCAACGGAAATCCTTAATTTTACTATTTTGCTGTTCCTTTTGTTTCTCTCCAAACACTGCTTCCACTTGTCCTTTTTCTCTATTACTATTTCCATTCAATAGAAATTAATTCAATTATGTTTCCTTCTACACAGTTTTTTCTTTCCCCTACATTTTGCTCTCTTCTGTATTGACTAACAGGTCTGAAGTAAGCTGCCCTAAGTAAAAAAGGTTATATCAGGCTGATTTAAAAAAACAGCTTTGAGGGAGAGTCCTTAGCTAGCTAATGTAAGAGTTAAGTAAACAAATGTGAACTGCATAATTTATAACAAAAATAGGGTAAGGGATCTTTAGTGCTCAAGCTAAAGTCACAGTTAGCATGACAACAAGCTGGGAGATTCTAGACATGAAGTCATTAGTAGGCCATCCAAGCCATCTTATGATAGCATTTTCTGTTCTTAGCTCCAGATGTCACTGTGCAGACAGGTAGGGCCAAGTAGTAGTTTTAATGGGTGTAGGCAACCTGCTGTATTTTCTATCCCTGACAACCCTGCCAATTTCAAATAGACAACAAAGTAAAATAAAATACTTCTATCATGTTCTAGAAGGTGAGCAGGCACTCTCTAAACAGTTTATGCATGCAAAATTGTCTACAGAGTGTCAGAAAACCTGCCATGAAACAGTTAAACTGGCATCCTAGGAGCACAAAATGCTCAGTTTGAGCAAGCATTGAATCCCATACAGATTAAACCTCACAGTTCAATATGCCTGCTACTACTTCTCTTGTAGATGTTATGCATATGACTAATTTCATCACATCTTTTCTTTGTACAGGCAGGCAGGCAAACATAGCTCAATCTAACATAAAGTGTGCTTCAGTCCTGTTCTGTGAATTTTTTTATACTAAAGGCTTTTTAGAGTAATCACTGCACTTCAAGAGTCGAAAATACATTGCCAGCTGAGGATTGAAAAAATGGTAGCAAGTTACATAGGTGGAATATAACCACTCCAATGTTTTTTTGTTTACAAAATCCCATTAACCATCACTTCATCCCCCAAATCCTTTATTACATAGATGTCTCACAGCCAACTTAGCTGGTTTATGAAATCTCTGTACTCTCATAGTTCCGTGCTAAATCTCATCAGTACAAAATACTTATTTACTGACTTGAACTAAGCAAACATTCTAAATTTTCCTTCTGTGGGATGTGTGTGCTTGTTGCAGACATGGTTTTAAATAAAAAAGATATGTGGAAAACTTCTTTTGTCCACACATACCTGCCCCACTAACCACAAGGGAAATTAATTCACCTCCAGAATATATTAATTTTGGTCCAGTCTGCCTACCCGAGCTTGTTGTGTGAATTGACAGAGACAGACCTTACTGAGGATTGCAATATACCACTAGGAAGCTTATTTGCAGAGAGCAGACATTTTATCAGTCTGACAACGCTACTGAATTCAAAACTGTAGCGTTTGCTACATATCAAGGTGCTGCGACTAGATCACTGGTCGGCCTGGACCAGGGAAAGAGACAGTTAACACACACAGTGTGAGCGTCAACTTCCGCTTTTATTGCGCAGTTAATTCCTTTTATACTAACAAGGGTAGGCGGGATTACAGATGCATCATAGGGGCTGCGACTAACCCTCCATCTTTCTGTGACATCGCGAGATCTTCTGAACGCCAAACCCTACATCTCCCCCTCCCTATGACTAGTTAGCTTCTATTGTTATGAACAGTTCTACGCAAAGAAATAACTGTGTAAAGTACTATGAGCATAAGCATATTTCTACAACTAAGTTGAAACACTGTATCTTAAACACATGTAAATGTCCCATTTAACTTGCAGAGCAAGGAGCTCCTTTACAGAGAATTCACACAAGTGGTAAATGGAAAGTTAAGGCTGGGAAAGAATTACTTCTATTACTTTATAAAGTTTATCGTTGGTATGCTGATGTTAAGGCTTACTGTCTGGGGCATCCAGATTCCCGGCTGTGAGTGATTCTGACTCTTCTGTTGACACTTGTTCGTACACAATGTTTTCAGCTCCGTCTCTGACAGCCGGATCCCATAAAGACACGTATTGATGGGCTCTGAGAGGGATGTCATCCAGATACACATCAGGGCCCCCCAATTGGTTTTGCATCCACTGCCAGAAATTTGTAGCAGATACTCAAGGTGTCACAAGCCAGGAAAGGATGACAGCGATCTGTAAGGAAAAAACACTCAAACACTATGAGGTTAGGGCAGGACGAACTATACGACTAGGGACCCATTTCAATAGCCCTTCAGGCGTCTGTACACAGGCGTACCCTCGCCCAAGACAACGCAGCTCAAACGGCCCATCCCATTGGCATGTCTGAGGGTCACGCACGCGGACCAACGGGTAGGGACCTTTCTCTTCCGTGCTCGTAAAATGTCGCTGCGCCGCCGTCCGCTCGAGGTCCCCTCGAACTGTCTGATTTAAAGAAGTTAATGCAGTTAACAGAGGACACTGTGTACGGAGAGCAGGTGAGTTATCCCGTAACCAGGAGGGCTCCTCCTGCTCCCCCTCCCTAAGCCGATTGAGCAGGGTCTTTAAGGTTTGATGTGCTCGTTCTACAATGGCCTGGCCGGTGCTATTATAAGGGATGCCATTTTTACTTAACAAGCTGAACAAGGTAAAATTATTACAATAGCTAAAATCACAATAACTACAACAATGCCCATAATTCTTTGAGCCAACCCATTACCCCTAATGACCCGAACCATGAGGACTATGAGGAAGATGAACCATCCATACATTCTTGGGTCATCTTGCTCCGCGAACTCAGCCCAGCAATCGGTAGGTGCCAGCTTTCCATGGGCGTCTCCACAGAGGCAACGATGGCCTCACCGTATACCAGCCTGATGCTCTTTGGAAAATCCCGGTATTTATACATTTGCAGAGGAATGGGTTTCAGCACACGTGGCCAGTGGGTGCCAAAAGTCCGCCTCGGTTGCAATCTATGACGCATGCGCTCGCTGGCCAGGCGCGCTGCAAGAGTCATAGCCATCTTGTCTATTGGTCTGTGGGCTTTATGATGCGGCTGCGGTGCACAGAGAATCTTGACCTGTTATGTTAGCCAAGGTGACCTATACGTTAGTTTTCGACTGAGGTGGTATTCATATTGCCACACCATCTATGATGCTCCAGATGATGACGGTCGTGCAAATTCAACAGGAGTCCGTCGTGGGCCTGTATCTGTGGAAACACAATCAACCTCATTCCCAGGTTATTAATGGAAATAGACCTTACCCCTAATTTTGGCTTTAACTAACTTTTACCCCACACTGTCTTCCCGTAATCACACTGTGTTTAACCAAATTATGCTTAACACACTTTTTACCTAAAGCAAGTTATATACAATAAGGCACGCTGTTAAAAACCTCTCTGAAGGACTCAATGTCTGCTAGTCCTCTAAAGTGTAATATTCTATTAGTCAGAATCTGTCAGATCAGTGGCTCCAGCACCCGCCGGTGCCGTGCCAGTTGCCACTGGGACAATTCCGGGTCCAGCATCAGTGCCAAGCCATGGCTTGACCCACTTAGCCGGGATCCAGCAAAGGCCTCGATCTGTAAGCAGACACATATACCCTCTCCCAGTAAGTTTTACTTCTGCCAGTCTGCACCATTTCCCGGATTCTGGGTCCTTATACATTACCATGATTCCTGTACTTTGTTGCGTCCTTTCCGCCTGTAAAAGAGCATGATGCACTACCATTGGTGGGTCTTTGTGATCACCTGTCAATCTAAGATAATTTAGCACAAATAAGGCTTTGGCCAATCGTTCCTTTGGGAGTAAGCCCTGGGTTCCCCCCTCTTGTTTTTGCAGCATGCTCTTGAAGGTTTGATTGGCCCGTTCGACAATAGCCTGTCCTGTGGGAAGATGTGGAATACCCGTACCATGGTGAATTCCCCACAAATTACAAAATCGAGCAAATCATGTAGAACCATAGGCTGGGCCATTGTCCGTCTTAATTGCTTTAGGCACACCCAGCACTGCAAAAGAAACGTGAAGATGTCATTCAATATGTAAGGCCTTTTCTCCAGTTTGTGCCGTGGCCCACATGGCAGCAGGATAGGTATCAATACACACATGCACATAACGCTTTGCACCAAACCACATGGCATGGGTGACATCCATTTGCCACAACTGCAATGGCAAAAGACCTTGTGGGTTAACCCCACAGCCCAAGCCCAGCCCTTCGTTTTGACAATCGGGGCATGCTTTGACGATACCTTGGGCATCAGTGAGTGGTAAGTCAAATTGCTTTGCTAACTTCCTAGTGGGTTGGTGCAAGAACGCATGTGATTGCCGCGCTTGTTGAAAACGATTCCCTGGAAGAGGCTCCCATGCCACTGCAACCAATTGGTCAGCTCTGTCATTTCCCATTTCTCATCTGCACGTGCGCTCGTACCCAAGAGTTCTACCAGAGGGGCCATATCATTATTAGTGATACCGCAAAGATTCCGCACCCACTGGATATCTCCCACAAGCTTCTGGACATCATGTACCGTTGAAATTTCTAATGTTATTTGAACCTTCTGAGGTTTAACATTGCTAGCATCTCTGTGCCACCCCAAATACTTCCAAGGTGCTGCCTTTTGCACCTTTTCAGGAGCAATTATTACTCTGCGATGGCTTAAGATGTCCTGCAATTGAGTTAAAACTTCATCCTGTGGCAAGTTCCTTCCCACTATCAAAATGTCATCCATATAATGATAAATAATTAACTGAGGAAACTGCTTTCTTATAGGCTCTAATGCCCAGGCCACATACACCTGACACATCGTGGGGGAATTGCGCATTCATTGAGGTAACACGACCCAATGGTATCTCTTATAGGGCTCTGCCTTGTTAATCAATGGTACCAAAAAGGCGAACCGTTCAGCGTCATCTGGGTGCAAGGGAATGGTGAAAAAACAATCCTTTAGATCTATAATTAACAAATCCCATTCTTCTGGAAGCATAACTGGAGACGGCAAACCCAGCTGCAGGGCTCCCATACTGTGCATCACTGCATTCACAGCTCTGAGATCATGTAACAGTCTCCATTTCCCACTTTTCTTGGGAATGGTAAATATTGGTGTATTCCATGGACTGGTAGAAGGAACAACATGTCCCGCTCTCAATTGGTCCTCAACTAACTCTTGTATTTTTAGCAGCCTTTCAGAATTTAGCGGCTACTAATCAATCCAAACAGGCTCATCTGTTTTCCAGCTAATTTTCAGGATTGGCTGCCCCTCAGTGACCACTCCTAAAAAGGATGGGTCACTAACATTGTCTTCATTTGGCTCAATAAATCACGGCCTATGAGGCCAAACAATTCAGTTGGGGTAGTCATGATATACGGACGCATCGTAACGTGTTCACCATCGGGGAACACAAATGGGTAATGGGTAGCTGACTTACTAAGGTGGCTTGTGTGCCCCCTATCCCTGCAATGCCAAAATTTGGATTGATCAATGGCCATGATGGAGGCCAAATGCACCATGAAATAATCGTAACATCAGCTCCTGTATTGATTGTCATCGGTTTCTTGACGATAACTCCGTCAGGCCCTCCCAATTGCACTACCTTTTCTGGTTTACCTCTTGTTATGTCCATGGCAAAGTATACCTGCGGTTTCCCTGTGGAGCCGAATCCACCATCTCCAAGTTGTACTTCACCTGGGTTTGGAACACACGACCTGAATGGAACTAATTGTACTATTCTGATACCTTTAGGAATAGAAACAGGAGGGATTAAAACATGAATCATAATTTTCACAGTCCCACAATAATCTGCATCAATAAGCCCTGGGACTACCAGAATTCCTTTTAGAGCTGTTGAAGATCGCCCCATTAAAAATGCACTAACCCTAAACCCCAATGGTCCCTTTATGTTGAATGTGTACTGCGGTTTCCACGTCCACTCCGGAGCTTCCTGCAGTGGCGGATCTGGTAGTTGCGAGGCTGCCTGAGGGCCGGCAGCCCAAACCCCTTGCATTTGTGTCGTCGCGCGAGGGGCCTTGGCGCTCGGTGTAAAGTTTCCCTTCTTCCTGCATTCTTGGTGGTATGGTTATCTTTCTTACAACTGTTGCACTGTCTTTTTGTTAGCAGAAACTCTACATTGGCTCTTGATGTGTCCAAGTTTGCCACAATTAAAACACTTGACCGAGGGTTTCTTACTGGCTTTATCAATAAGCGGATTCCGTATTGACTCACAGCAGTCTTTAATTTCTCAAGGACTTTCCAGTGAAACGCCTCCCATCTTTTTTGTCCATTATTTTGTACAACTGGGAATGCTTGGAGCATAGTCCCGTCCACAAGGGCATTTTTTATTACTCCCCTCCAATGCCTCTTCCTCTCGTCCACAGCGGCTACTGCAGGTGGCTCCGCGTCTATCACGGGCGCAGTTGGTTTCACCGTCTCTGGTTCCGAGAGGCGGGATGGATTAAAGGACGGTGGCGGGGGCGTGGATGGTTCTGCCCGGGGGCCGGCCGCGGCCGCGGCTGGCGGTGGCCATTCCATGGCCGGCTGACACGCGCCGCTGCAAGTGGGCGGGGGGGGGCAGAAAGGGAGGGGCCGAGGGAGGGGCCAGAGGAAGCGCCAGAAGGGGTGCAGATGATGGCTCAGCAGGCATAGGCGCAGGCAAAGGCTCAGGAGGCTCCGTCCGCTCTCCCGGCAAGGGCGCGTGATTTCCCCCGCGGGGAGTGTTTCCTCCTCTGCCACAGTCTCCAACCCCCGCTGCCGCCCAGTGATCACCTCCGCAGGTGGCCGTTCCTCCCACTCTCTCAACTGATGGTATAAATCTCCCTTGACATCCCCGCCTGGAACCCAGTCCAAGAGGCATTCCTCTAAGTCCTTCCAAACCACCCGCCGCAACTCCTCCCATGGATACTGCGGAGGGGGCACATCCCCCTACTGGTGCTGCCCCTACAGGAAAAACCTCCGTCTCTGCCGTACCCTCCATGTCCATGCCCTCAATCAGAGATGGACCGCTCTGTGAACCCCGCTCCACGGCCGCCCACTCCGTCTGAGTCTGCCTTACTGTCCCCGAGGGCACTATCTCCTGCTGTTCCTGAGGCGGCGCTTCATCTGCAAACAAAGCAGCTCGTGCCACCAACCAGCACGCCCCAGCCTTCCATCCTGCCATGACCACCTTCTCCACCTTTCCCCAACTTTGCAATCG
This sequence comes from Haliaeetus albicilla, assembly GCF_947461875.1. Taxonomy (NCBI): domain Eukaryota; kingdom Metazoa; phylum Chordata; class Aves; order Accipitriformes; family Accipitridae; genus Haliaeetus; species Haliaeetus albicilla. The sequence goes on from NC_091488.1 coordinate 21,397,702, forward strand.
TTCAGCCGCTCCATGCTCGCCTGTGAGCGCAGATTGGAGCAAAGACTCCCGAATCTCTCCCCATTTGGGAGTGCTTAAAACTTCTCTAGGAGACCCAATGTCTCCCTGGTGCTGCATCCATAGGATGCATTCACCTGTGGGGCCCTTCCTAATCGTTCCGTGGGCACCCACCTCATCAGCCAATACCTTTAATACCTTAATCACTTGCGCAAGTTCCATCGTCACCTGTGCGACCGATCACGTGGGGGTCACCACTATGTAGCGTTCGCTACATATCAAGGTGCCGTGATTAGATCACTGGTCGGCCCGGACCAGGGGAAGAGACAGATAACACACACAGTGTGAGCGCCCACTTCCGCCTTTTATTGCGCAGTTGATTCCTTTTATACTAACAAGGGTAGGCGGGGTTACAGATGTGTCATAGGGGCTGCGACTAACCCTCCATCTTTCCGTGACATTGCAAGATCTTCCGAACGCCATACCCTACACAAAACCACAAACAATTTTAGTCTGTAACAACTTGAACATTGTGCAGACCTAAAATAGTTCTGGCTGAAAAGCGTATGCATTTTTTACTAGTTACAATAATAAAATGAAGCAGTACTCATACATCGTGGACACTCACGTCATAGAAAGAAGAGTTTATCAGCATCTTGACCACCAGCTAGTAGTCCAAGAGGAAGATTTTTGTCCCTATGCTTAAATTATTTCAAACTCTGTTTCACAAAGACTTATGTGGATGCTACTCCTTGTGGCTGCATGTACACTCTCTCATTGCATCCTCTGCAATGCCATGAAGTCAAAATTCCCACCATGCTGTACCATTCTAGATATACCTACTATACCCAGCATGGTGGGAAAAGTGGGAAGGCACATCATGAAGCTCACCAGAATCCAATAAAACAGAGAGACAGCATATGAAGATTGCATTAGGTTAGAATTTAAAGGCAAAAATGATTGCATAGAAGGAAGTGAACTGTAATTTTCATTTGTAATTCTAGGCCAGTAAAGTGGAAAGTTTATGACAATATATTGCTGAAATACACCAGAAGCTTGGGAGACTTTTGAGAAGAAAACTTACAAATCGTAAAAGGTAGATGTCAGTTTTTACTGGTAGTTACCAAACTGTCTACAAAATATAAGAAAATAGAAGCCTAGGAATCTTCTAGGACTTTGTAAAATTGTAATAACAATGTTCATATTGATATGAATGGAGAAGGGCTACAAAAATGGCATGTGTTGCTGACACCTGCAGCAGCAGGTTGTCAAGATCCTAGTGCATATCTACCTGCAAATTCTCATGACAACCAGATCTGAAATAAACACAGTGATTAAATCCTGGCAACTCACAGAGGTGGGACAGACAAGATAGAGAGATTAATCTCTGTCATGCCCTGACTGGTACAAATGAGACACATCCAAAACCAGCACACTGTTTAGCAGAATCCAGGAAGTGCGGGGAGAGGCTCGAAAACAAATGCCCCCTCATCCTCCATGTTATTGCAGCAGCTCTGGACAGACTGCCCAGAGAAGGGTGTCTTCGTGCCCGAGTGCTTGGCAGACTGCTTACACACATCGGGATGCCGGTGGGTTTGAGACTGAAATGAGTTGTGCTTTAAATTAATCTTTCCTTCCTGCAAGGTATTGTACTGACCTACTGCAACTTTATCTTTCATGGGGCAATTGGGCAGTCATCATGTTTTCAAGAGATTTTGAAAGATACATAGACTGCAATAAGATGTAGCTGTATATATGTATATAAATATGAGATGCATAATGTAATAAGCAATTCAACATTTGTTCATGCAATTATAACTTGTGAGATGAAATGATTCATCTGTCAAACTAAAGGGCCATCTCTAGTGCTAAAGTACAAAAGAAAACCAGAATTTCTAGGACTGGGTTGATCCCATCCTGACAGGCAGTTCTGAAATAGTCCAGATGAGTTGTAATTGCTCCAGCACAGAATTGAATTCTTCATGATGTCTTTCAGTACCACACTGCAGACAACTAAATTTAGATGTCTAAATGTAGCAAAACAATTAGAACGCATAACCATATCGATGTAGAGCCATTCTACATGTCCTAGGATACCTGAGATATCTGCTGAAAGCTGCCATATGTGACAGAGGATCTATGGGACACCTGCAAAGTGGCATCTTGGAATGGCAGGATACCTTAGGATATCTAAAATGCTGCTAGACACCTAACTTTAAGCACTTGAATTATTTTGTACAGAGAGCATTCAGCTATGAACAGGAAAACAACCAGTGTCATTTGGGAGTTTGTGAGGGTTTTGAGATAACCAGGCAGAGCGGACTGATACAGCACAGCATTTGTGTCCAGACTGTGCTGTTCTTGGGTGGGACTCCTCATGATACCTGAAGTGATACTGTAAAGCCTATTTTCAGATACCTGAATCCTGCTCTGTGCATCTAGATGTGTACTAAGTGTCTGTAGACAGAGTCAATGCAGTTCTGGGAATCACAACTGGAATTAAAACTTTTTTTTTTTTTTTTGCAATTTGAGATGCCCTTTAATATCCTGATACCTGGCTGATACAGAAGGGCAAGCATTTTTCTAGGTCCTAAGTCTTATCTGCCAGTTTCTTGTATATTCATAGGACACTAGACAATAAGACAGCTGAAGTGGTCACAGGCAAGTACATAAAGCACCTGAATGCTTCCCGATGCTCAGACACCTACACTTATTTGCCTGTAGCCTCAGGCTGAACTCTGCCTGAGCAGCATAAGGACAATGTTGCTCCAAGAGAAGTGGCAGACGACACCCTCTCCTAACCCTCCAGGGATGTCATAGTGTCATGGCCGGCACAGGGGCCACAAGGTGGTGGCTGCCCCCGAGTGAGCGGTGCCCCCATATGCACAGGAGCAACCACTGGTGCTGTGGCTTTTTGTCCATCCTAGTGCATTTGAGCAGGCATCAAGAACCACAGACGTGCTTCCTGAGGAAACTGTGGGCTGGGCCCCACATCAGCTCCTGCCTAGTTTGTAGTCTGGTCCCAGCCATGTGGGCTGGCACCCTCTGACGGGGAACGCCGAGGGCTGGGGAATGGGAAGATGCTGTACTGTCATCATGGGGTCCAGCCCACAATAGTGATTACCCCATGTCAGCACTCCCTCCTGCACTGCATGGGCTGTGGCAGCAGCAATGGCTCTTCAGGGGTGTGACTGGAGTCTGCCCAGTCCTGCACCCATGTTCTTCTGCCCAGGAGGTAGCAGAGGCTGCCTTGGCCAGACACTCTGTCTTTTAATATGTACCAGTGCTCTCCGCTACTGGCTAATCAACAAGACTGAATACACAAGAGCACAGGTAGAGGTACAGGAAGCACAAGAAACATTTCCTGTGATGCTGTGGACACAGACTCACCCTTCCATTGGTTCAATGTTTCCATGCCTTCATTCTACAAAGGAGCCAAATAAAAAATATATGTATATTTGTATTATCAGTACTGTGACTAAATCAGAAACACTGTCCCTGGGTTACTGTTTCATTTGCACTCCCTACCAGATGCATAGGCTGTGGGAGCAGTTCATCTCTTGACCTGTGGGATAGCCATGACTCACAGCATCTTCTCCTCTTTCCCCATCGCTTCTCCCCTGCAAAGAGAAAAATCAGCATTTTCTGCATGCGTGTGTATGTGGTAGCAGATGCACATTGGCAAGCTTTCATGATTCTAAGCTTACCAGGCCCTTGCCATTACACTGTTTGTGTATGCACTGCTCTCCAAGAGCTGCTGGTGGCATTCTTGGGAAAAAAACAAACACATTCTGACAGCTTCAGCCTCATGATTGCCACAAAGAGAGTTAGGGGCAGCTGCTTGTTCTGTCATGAACAGGTTACAAACCCCATAGGTGCTTTGGAGAACCTAAGAGCCAAAGCTCAGGTCCTGCTGAGACCTCACCTCGTTTGTTATGATGCCCTGGTGGAGACTTTTGAGTATTTTGACATCCTTCTCATAGAAGTGGATCTTCAGATGAGTCAGGAGCAAGCATGTGTCAGATGTCAGAAAGCAACCAGCTCCAGAACAGGGATAAAGAGCAGGAAGGCAATACATAGTCTTGTCAAGATCAGGATAGAGAACCTAGGCTTTCTGTCCATGGAAAATTATCAGGAAAACTCTGTGTCAAAGCATACAACTATGTTAATAAATTTTGAATTTAGGTTGTGTTTGAGAGATGTTAAGAGTTAATGGAGAATGTAAATAGGTTTAATGTAAAAACTGCTATTCCATGGGTCTTGAGAATGTCTGTAACACAGGAAGATTTTTTTGGCTCCCCATGCCAAGGAGAATGTAAAACAAAGTATTTTGCTGAACTAGTATTTTCTATTATAAAACTGTTTTGATTAATATTTTGCAGCAATATTTTTCATCAAGTATACCAAAAAATATATATATTTAAAAGAAATATACTTATTTCTTTGAAATGTCTTAAATTACCATACTGTCCATAATTTAAATGATGGATCATGGAGAGACATGACTTCAGACACTTCCAGTGCCTACATGCTCCTATTTGAGTCTTGTCAGTTAACCTTAGGATAACATGAAGAGGGGAGGCTAATTTATTCCCCAAAGCATGGCCTCCTATGCACTGGAACAGGGTGATAAAAAAGAAACAGTATTAAGTAATGTTTTTACACTTCACCTTGATAAACTCCAATTTAGATATAGAAGAGAGAGATTTTGAAAAGCAGCCTCTGCCAAGTTTAAGACATCAGATGCCACACTGGAAAATGGCCTGGCTACTCTGTGGAATTTGTAGGCAATGAAGGGAAAGGCCATTGTATCAAGTGTATGAGGACAGAGTTAATTACAAAGAAAATAATTTGTGGGAACTTTATTGAATTATGATATACATACAGAGTGTGGGAATTGGATTTCCTTAAACCTGCTGTACTTGAAATTGTAAATTTAACATTCTTTCAGTGTATTTGTTGAAAAACATTGCTGCAAAGTATTAATCAAAACAGATTTATGATAGAAAACACTTGTTCAGAGAAACACTTTTTGGAGTATTTGCAGAACAAATATATTCCACACAAGATGATTTCTCCAAAATGAAAAAGATATTTCAGGAAAAAAAATAATCCAATATACATTCTAAGAAAGTATTTACATTTGCTTTTTTCTTTACTGTTTTTCATTGTCTTTTGACATATTAGTAATGGCACATAATCTGACAGCCTACAGGGTGAGAGATTATATTATAAACAAATGAAAAAATAATAGTCTGTCCAAAATATTGCAGAAATGAAGAATTCTGGTCACATGCAGGATAGTCAAAGGGAAATTCTGACACTGGCTCATTGCTCAACAGGATGGAGAGGTGCCTTTCAGGAAATCTTTACGGACAGAGGAGGGAGATGTTCAGCAGCAGATTTTTGTTTTCTTGTCTCCCTTCCAGTGAAGAAAATAGAAATGAAGGAATGCTTAGTATTTGGACATTTTTACTTTCAGCTGGTAGACACAAGTTATACTGAAAGAGCAATAATTCATGTTCATGTTTGTTCTGTTTTCCAGAAAGCTGTTTTTCAAAATGGATTTTCTTACAGGACCACTAATTTCAGATAAGCCTATTTCTTCAGAAGCTGAATATTTTTTTCCTAAATTTAGAATTTTTGTATTTTTCATAGCACAGGAAACACCCCATAGGACTATTTTTACTTTCTATTCTGTGCAGTGGCATAACTGAAAGTAGAAGAGACACATGCCTACCTACTATGCACCTCTCACAACTTGGGAAGCAAGTTTGCTAAATGGTCTTGACTTCTGTAGTTTCAGATAGTAAAACATATTCCCAATGCTAAGTAGACCCTGTATGAAAACTGAGAGAAAAAAATAGAAATATGGTGCAGGAATTCAAAATTTGGATCAACTAACTTGTTAAAATCTTTATGGTGCAGCTGTTGCATCACTGTAAAGGACTATTTAGGACATTGCTGTCGGTACACTTCTAAGTAAAATCACATATATACTTAAAAAAAGCTCTTTAGTGTACAAAAGATAGCATTTTGTTGGAGCTTTGGCTTGGTGGGGAAGTGGGGGTTAATTAAAAGGAACAAAAAATTGTTCAATAAAATTCCCGTATAAAGAAAAGTTCATAACAGCAATGTTTATATGCAACATGGGCATGCAAGTGACTTTTTAAATAGTTACAGTCAGTAAAATATGCAACTTACAATCTTTTACTTGTTAAAAAGTGTCACCCTTAAAAATTCAATAGTGTAGTATAAATATAATGACCAAAAGTCAGCAACTGTGATAACTATGGAGTGATTGAATTATTTCATACATATAAAACATTTGATCTTGCAAATTGTGGCTGAAGATGTAAACAGCTTTAGAGAACCACTTCATGCCTACTAAAAGTTTTCTTGCGGTTCGACACCATCCTTAGAAAGGGACCACAGCTAAGTGGTAACAGCAGTTTATTAAGGTGACCAATCTAGCTCCAGGAAAAGTTGGAACTAAATATCAATCCTATTGGCCTTATTCTCACATTAATACTACATGGGCAAACACAGAAATGAAAGAATACTTCTCTTGTAGAATAGGGTAAAGAGGGATGGAATGTGTCTTCTGAGAAATAAGCAAAGTACTCAGGTTGATGGTGGAACAAATACCACTTACCTCAATAGTATTTAAAAAGAGGAAAAAGAATCCTAATAGAGATTTTCTTAGCAAGATGCAGCATGAGTCTCACTTAGCTACATTGAGTCAAATATGATTATATGGAAAAGTGTACAAACTAGCACACTGTGCAGCTACAAGCTCAATATGCTTTGATTCTCTCTCACCAATCTCAAAATGCATCCACTGCATCACATAGTTTAGCTTTTCCATCTTTGGAAGGTATGTTCATCTCAGGCCATGGAAAAATGATAGAAAAGACATTAGGATTTTTATCTTCATCTTCACTGAAATTAATTAATATAGGCACTACTAAATATTTAAATTATTACTGGTGAATTATTTTAGTGTTAATATGCATTTGGTTAATTTGTTTTACCTACTCATCTTTACTAATGAGGGGTGATTACTATGTATGAATCAATCTCTTTTGGATATGCACTTCCAATGCACTAAGTGGATGCAGTAAGTCACTAAACAGGATCATTTTGAGGGGCATTCTTTCATAAAGGGTTGTAAAAGATAAGTTTTAAAATTGTTCTTTTTTACAGTTATTTTTTTATCATCCAGCTTTCTGTCTCTCCCCACTTTCCACTTACAAATTCCTTTGGTCTGATAAAGGAAAATTTATTTGGTAACAGTCTTCAGACTGATGATAGAGCTTGTTTTGCACAAGATTACTCATTTCAACATAATGCTTTTAATTAACACCTCTAGTTCTTCGGGGGGGGCGGGGGGGAATGTGAATCTGCCTTACAGTTCATGTACATATTGTTTAGTCAGGATCTTTTGGCAGGAAAGAGAAATTCAATCAAATTGTTAGTGGTCTGTATACACTTTGGGCTATATATAATAATAATAATAATAGAACTTTCACACAAGGTATAAAGTCCCTGTAAACTACTTTGCTTTATTTTACTTTTTAATAGACTCTGACTTTCATGAGACACTTGACATTTTCTTAATTTGTGTTGTCCCATTCATGTTGTGCCTCAGTTCAACTGAAATCCAACCTTCAGTCTGTAAACATGTATGGAAAATCATAGAACTGAATACTTTTATATGCACAGTTAACAGTTTTTTAATTAACAAAACTAAATTTCTACTAGAAGGGTAGGTTGTAGAGGATGATAGGAACAAAATAATTCACAATAATTCACAATAGATTTAATGCATGAACTCACTGTCAAGATGCACATTTTCAAATCATCTCAAAAAAACCCCAAAGATAACAGTTGAATATGCAAAAGCTAGAGCTATATTAGCAAGGCAAGAGCTCTGATTGAATGGATGCACCCATGAATACTGAGGGAGTTGGCAGGTGTCATTGCAAGGCCACTCACTATTATCTATAAATGATCATGGCAATTGGGATAGGTACCTGCAGACTGGGGAAAGCAAATGCTTGTCCTATTTTCAAGCAGGACAGGAAGGAGTGCCCAGTGGACTAACTACAGACCAGTCAGTCTCACCTCAATCCCTGGGAAGTGCACAGAACAACTAATTTTGGAAACCATTTACAGGCACATGAAGGACAGGGAAGTCATCAGTAGTAGTCAGCAAGGATTTACAAAAGGAAAGTCATGCTTGACCAACTTGATAAACTTCAATGATTAAATGATTGGCCTAGTAGATGAGGGGAGAAAAGTGGATATTTTTTACCTTGACTGCAGCAAGGTTTTCATAAAATGGTTTGGGTTGGAAAGGACCTTTAAAGATCATATAATTCCAACCTCCCTTCCACGGGCAGAGACATCTTTCAGTAGATCAGTTTGCTCAAAGTCCCATCCAACTCGACGTTGAACACTTCGAGGGAGGATGCATCCACAACTTCTCAGGGTAACCTGTTCCACTGTCTCACCACCTTCATTGCAAAAAAATTCTTAATGTCCAATCTAAACCTAGCCTCTTCCAGTTTAAAACTATTGACCCTTGTCCAGCCACTACAGGCCCTGGTAAAAAGTCTCTGTCTGCCTTTCTTATAAGCCCCCTTTTTATATTAAAAGCTGCAATAACGTCTCCTTGGAGCCTTCTCTTCTCCAGGCTAAACAACCCCAGCTGTCTCAGCCTTTCTTTCAGAGGAGGCATGTTCCATCCCTCTGACCATTTTCATAGCCCCCCCTCTGAACCCGCTCTAACAGGTCCATGTCTTGCTTGTTCTGGGGACCCCAGAGCTGGATGCAATACTCCAGGTAGGGTCTCACAAGAGTGGAGTAGAGGGGGAGAGTCACCTCCCTTGACCTGCTGGCCATGCTTCTTTTGATGCAGCCTAGGATATGGTTGGCTTTCTGGGCTGCAAGAGCACATTGCCAGCTCATAACCAATTTTTATGTTCACCAGTCCTTTTCTGCAGGGCTACTCTCAGTCCATTCATCATCCAGTCTGATGCTGGGGACTGCCACGACTGAGGTGCAGGACCTTGCATTTGGCCTTTTTGATCTTCATGAGGTTCACACACACCCACTCCTCAAGCCTGTCAAGGTCCCTCTGGATGGCATCCCTTCCCTCCAGTGTGTCAACCGCACTACACAGCTTGATGTCATCAGCAAACTTGCTGAGGGTGCACTTAATCCCATTATCTATGTCATTCATGAAGGTATTAAATAGTATTTGTCCCAGCACACACCCTTGAGGGACACCATTCATTACGGGCTTCCATTTGGACAATAACTGTTGACTGTAACACTTTGTATGCAACCATCCAGCCAATTCCTTATCCATCCATCTCTCCAATTTAGACAAGAATGTTGTGGGGTCTGCGTCAACACTGTCTCCCATAAGATCCTTGTTGAGAAGCTGCTGAAGTACCAGCTCGATAAGCAGTGAGGTGGATTGAAAACTGCCTGAAAGCCAGGCCCAGTGGGTGATGATCAGTGGCAGTAGCAGTGTATCCCAGGGGGCAATAATGGGTCCCATCCTGTTTAATATCTTGATCAATGATCTAGATGATGGGGCAGAGCGTACCCTCAGTGACTTTGCTGATGAAAGAAATCTCAGAGGAGTGGCTGATACATCAGTGGGTCATGCTACCATCCAGAGGGACCTCGACAAACTGGAGAAATGGGCTGACAGGAACCTCATGAAGTTCAACAAGGGGATGTGCAAAGTCCTGCCTCTGTGGAGGAACAGCCGCATGCACCAGTATATGGTGGGAGCTGCTCAGCTCGAAAGCAGCTTTGCAGACAAGGGCCTGGGGAACCTGACAGGCACCAGGTTGAATATGAGCCAGCAATGTGCCCTTGCTGCAGAGGCTAACAGTTTCCTGGGCTGCATTAGGAGTGTTGCCAGCAGGTTGAGGGAGGTGATACTTCCTCTCTCTTCAGCACTGGTGAGGCCACATCTGGAGCTCTGGGTCCAGCTCTGGGCTCCCCAGTACAAAGGAAATATGGAGCTACTGGAGAGAGTCCAGTGAAGGGCCACCACTAAGATGACTAAGGGACTGGAACATCTCTCCTCTGGGGAAGGCTGAAAGAGCTGGACTGTTTACCCTAGAGAAGAGAAGGCTTAGAAGGATCTCATCAATGTGTACAAATACCTGAAGGAAGGGTGCAAAGAGGATGGAGCCAGGCTCTTTTCAGTGGTGACAAAAGACAATGGGCACAAACTGAAACACAGGAGGTTCTGTCTAATGTAAGGAGAAATGTTTTTACTGTGAGGGTGACTGCGCGGTGGCACAGGCTGCCCAGGGAGGTTGTGGAGTCTCCGTCCTTGGAGATATTCCAAAGCCATCTGGATGTTGTCTTAGGCAACCCTAGGCACTAGGTGGCCCTGCTTGAGCAGAGGTGTTGTACAAGATGACCTCCAGAGGTTCCTTCCAGGCTCAACCATTCTTTGATTGTGTGAACAAGAAATTCAGAGCAATATGATCAAATCAGGATTTGGAAACAGCTGGTACGAAGGTCTCTATATCTGTGTTAGATACTGTATGAGGGTTTAAGTTCAGAAATAGATTTAGTTTTTTTCCCAACATCAAACACCTCACCAGACATGTGGCTTGCAACTGCTTGAAGGACCAGTTATTATTTCAGACCCTTATGTTTCCTCACAGGCTTGAGAATATTTGATGTTCTCTGAAGGAGTCTCTGGTTTAACTTGCTCCAGAAAGAATCCAGTTGGCACACACCAAAATTACTACAAAGTGAAGCAAGATAAGGTGCATTAAGTGAAAATAACCAAGGAATTTGCTTAAAAATTGAAGTATTGCTGTTAAGAATTAAAAAAAAAAAACAAACACAAAAACAGACTAATATAGATACAGCCAGTGAATACCTCCTCACGAAGAATACATCAAAAGAGTAGTGGAAAGGACTGTTGTATTTGTATTTGTATTTGTATTTTCTTCCATGTACAGGATTTGCCATTATTAAAAAGGATCTTGGAGACCAAAAATAAATGAACAAAGAATTTCTCATCTAAGCAGTGATTCTTCATCCCTGCGCACCACTGCTCCACAATAAGAACAAAATCAAAACAAAACAACATTTTAATGTCTTGTGCTTCTTTACAAAATTCAGCTCACTTGTTTTTTACTCCCTGTTAAACATGTTTCTTCCTGTTAAGTATCCTAGTATTGATACAGCTATAATGGTGATTTTTTACATTACATTGTAGCTCCTGTATTGGAAAAAAAAAATATACTGGGGTGAGCTGTATTAAAACAGATTTTTTTTTTTTTTTTAACTTAAGGCTGTTATTAGTATAAAGATTTTTTTCTTTTTAGACAAGATTAAATCACACTTGTACCACACAGGTCTACCAACTATGCTTTATAATGCAGATCAAGTGTACATTTACCAAAGGGAGTTTAATGGTTAAATACCATATTTTCAAACCTTGTGTCTCCAGTCACAAAATGTATTAGAGGGGGATGCACTACATACTTAAACATTGCATCTGGATTTGGCCTTAATGTAGACAGGACCTCAGTCTATTCTTCAGTGTCTCTGCTAAAGGCACTGCTGGAGAACCAGAAAATGGCTATGAAACTTTTTTTTTTTTTTTAAAGTTTCTTTTCTCTTTCTGTGCTTTTAAAATTATTTTACTGAGTTCCATGGTACTTATTTGCTTGTAGTGTCACTGAAGTTAGTCAAATGATTAGTTCCATCTTTACACTGCATGTTTAAAAAAAATGAACTTTCAAAGTATTCAATTATGCTGCAAGGGCTTAGAGCTATGAGAAAAGTGAAAAGAATTCATAATTAATTTTAAAAAGATTTCAAAATGTCTTTTTTTTTTTTTTCTTGCTAGTGCATATTGGAATGTGTTTCTGCTATTTCAAGGGCACCAGGGGAGTATGGACAACTGATTAAAAAAAATCCAAACCTGTTCCATCCAGAAAAAAATATTATCATGAGAAGATATAAAATGGATTACTTATTAGTGAAATTAGTTCTGTATTTTAAGATAATAAAGATTCCTTCTCAGGGAGCTGAGCATAACATAATTGTATCAGTGCATGAGAATATGCTCTTCATCCAACAGTGTTCCTATTCCACCAACACAAAGGAAATATTCTTTTAAGACATTCAAAATCACAGCTTCTCCCAACTCTCTCAGAAGCATTTTTTTTAATACTTGCCAGAGGAATAGCTGCATCTCAAATCTCACATTGGAATAGCCAAAAGAACACAGCCACACTCTGAAGCCTGACACAAAAGTCAGTAAAAGTCTTGAGTGATTTCTTGATTTGTAATTAAATAAGGCAGGTTTCTGAATCCTACAAAATTCCAAATAATAAGCTAGAACACACTGTCTTGACAGCCAGAATGCCAAAATGGAAAGGATTAAAACCTGAGAAGTTTTTCAGGAAATGTGGTTGAAGTTTTATATTTGGAATAAATCCTTACAAGCAGTGAAGTTCACTGGTTTCAGGGTTTGCTACATGTTCTGCAACAGTTCTGTTTTGTCTTTGATACCCAAATAATACTGTTGCTATATGCATGATTGTGTAAAGCATGTTGATATGCTGATGACATTTATCAACAGCTCAGCCATTATCTATGTTTGAATGGAACCAAATTTTATTGACTTGCAAACGAGTGGCCTAGGAACATCGATTCTTCAGATCAAACACTGCAAGAATTATATCTTACTGTAAAATATGCCAGTTAAAACATGATACACAAATACAGTACATAAAATTTTAACTACAGGATTTCATTACATAATATTTGCAATATAGTTTGAATTATTTGGCTGATATTTAATCATTAACCTCAAATCTTTGTTGGGACAACAATTGAAGCGATGAAACAGAAAGATCCAGATTTAGAATACTAACACTACAGTTCTGATGTGAATTTTGATAAAAGAATACTTGAGTACCACAAGTAAAACATTCTGATATTTGAGTTACATGTGGAAAATATAAAATCTACCTTTCTTTCCTCTTCAGCAATCTGCTCTAAGATACAGCATTAATAAAGAAATCTTATTATATTGACAGATTAAAAAAAGCATGACATTTTCTTTTTCTCCGGGCTTAATGATATATATGCTCTAAAAAAAATCAAATTGTCATGATGATGACAGTCTATCATTCTTCAGTTCGAAGTTCCTCACTTTTTTCACAACTGACATTATGTTTAACAGATCAGTCTTTTAACAGGGTTTCTTCCTGAAGTGAAAATGGTATTTAAATAATACTTCTGTATGATTTTAACCACAAAAGGAATCTTTGAGATTATATGCATACTTAATACAGTTATTTATGAGTGAATTTGTCACAACACTTAAATAAATGTGTCACAAGATTGCTATTTTTGTAAAGGTTTCACCAAAACACACAAAATCTTGATTTATATCCCACCCACACAGCAAGCACTTTATGCTTATATTTTCGTATTTATTATTAATATTATTTTTTACTAAAACAGCTTCTGAGGATTGAGACCAGAAGACCTGAATTCTGATGTAACTCTGTGGCTGTTTACTCTGTGCATTAGGCAAATGAAGCTATCTGGCTGCTGCTGGGTACAATTTTATTTAACTTAAATTAAAGGAAGAGATTAGAGCTTGTTTCCACAATCAGGCTGATCTGTAATTAAGTATAAAACTGTTATAGATACAGTATTTATGATACTCTGTAGGAAAAAAATAGAAAATATTCCCTATAACAAGAAAGCATCTATAGGATCTGCTTTGGATAGGTCTGATAGGAGAGGATAGGGATACATTGGAATTATCTAGTGATTTATAGTCTGCCACTGAAACAGAAATAAATCAGTAGTATATTAAAAAATATATGTATAATAAAATACAAAAAAATAAATCACTTGTCTTTTACCTTGCAAGTGTCTTGCAGATGATATTTTAATAGGTTCTGTTCATGTAGTACTTGGTTTCTTTCATACCTATAAGACGCCATCAGCTTCAAATACATGTTTCTTATTAAGACCATGCTGCAATCCAGAAATGTGTGATACATATTGTAAGACTGTAAACACTACTTCACTTCCTCCATTCTAAATAAATAACCAGGACATCACTTACAATATGATTCAAAATACAAAACATTACTTGAATTAAGTAAAAATATTTTTAGCCATAAACCAGCACTGTGTTATAATATTTACAAAAACCAATGTATTAATTACCATAGCCACAAGCCTCTAGTAATATGAATTCTAACCATCAAGGCAGATCATAGCTCTGTATCAGTCCAAGTTAAATAAAAAACCCAGTTCATTACTATAGTGTCCTGGTTTCAGCTGGGATAGTTAATTGTCTTCCTAGTAGCTGGCATAGTGCTATGTTTTTGAGTTACGTATGAGAAGAATGTTGATAACACACTCATGTTTTTAGTTGTTGCTAAGCAATGTTTAGTTTAAAGTCAAGGGTTTTTCAGCTTCTCCTGCCCAGCCAGCAAGAAGGCTGGAGGGGCACAAGAAGTTGGGAGGGGACACAGCCACAACAGCTGACCCAAAGTGGCCAATGGGGTATTCCATACCATGTGATGTCATATCTAGTATATAATCTGGTGGGAGTGGGGCCGGGGGGGATCACCACTCGGGGATTAACTGGGTGTCAATCAGCCAGTAGTGAGCAATTGCATTGTGCATCATTTGTATATTCCAATGCTTTTATTATTGCTATTGTCATTTTATTAGTGTTATCATTATCATTATTAGTTTCTTCTTTTCTCTTCTATTAAACCATTCTTATCTCAACCCATGAGTTTTACTTCTTTTCCTGATTCTCTCCCCCATCCCACTGGGTGGGGGGTAAGTGAGTAAGCAGCTGTGTGGTGCTTAGTTGCTGGCTGGGGTTAAACCATGACATATAGCAACCTCTGAAATAGATGAAATGCAAACCTACAGGAAAACTGTTACAGTTTCACTGCTTAGGACACAAGTTTCTGAAGTTTTCTGAAGATATTTCTCCATACAATTTTACTTTTCACCAGTCCTCATCAACTTCTGTGACAGAAAAAAACGTGAAACATGAATGAAAGGTACTGAGAATATAATTACAGGGTTTTCTCCCCATATTTGCCTCCTCATTAGCCCAGGGACATGCCACTCAGCATGCAAGCAAACAAAAGCATGTGACAGGGTCCTCTACTTTGTGTTTAGTAACATAATTTAGCTACATCTAGGCATAAGTTTTGTAGCTTTCTGCCTCTTTGTTGTTCAATGAGATACAAGAAGAAAGCACATTTTTCATGATCTTATTACTACACTATGCACCATTTATATCTATTTGTGCTGGTTTTGGCTGGGGTAGAGTTAATTTTCTTCATAGCAGCTAGTATGGGATTATGTTTGGAATTTGTGCTGGAAACAGTGTTGATAACACAGGGATGTTTTCATTACTGCTAAGCAGTGCTTACACAGAGCCAAGGCCTTTTCTGCTTCTCTTGCCACTCCACCAGTGAGTAGACTGGGGGTGCACAAGGAGCTGAGAGGGGACACAGCTAGGACAGCTGACCCCGTCTGACCAAAGGGATATTCCAGACCATATGATGTCATTCTCAGCATATAAAGCTGGGGGAAAAGGAAGGAGGGGTCATTCGGACTTATGGCGTTTGTCTTCCCAAGTAACTAGTACGCATGATGGAGCCCTGCTTTCCTGGAGATGGATGAACACCTGCTTGCCGATGAGAAGTAGAGAATGAATTCCTTGTTTTGCTTTGCTTGTGTGCATGGCTTTTGCTTTACCTCTTAAACTGTTTTTATCTCAACCCATGAGTTTTCTTTTACTCTTCTGATTTTCTCTCCCCCATCCCAGCGTGGTGGGAGTGAGTGAGCGGCTGCATGGTGCTTAGTTGCCAGCTGGGGTTAAACCACAACACTAATATGTCTAGCATATACAGGGTACAACCCCAAAATAAAGCTCTGAAATGGCAAAGTATAAATGCCAGCTAAATTTTAGTTGAATTGTAGTGTTTGTCTATTCATTTTTTGTAATTATGATACCATCATGTAATTATAATAACATAGTTTGTTAGTCTCCTGTACAAAAATACAACTTTTGTTGAATGATTTACAAAGGAAAGCAACTCAGCAGAAGATGAAAAACATCATTAAAACCTCAGGCATATGACAATCCAAACAAAAATACATTGGTTGCAGGTCTGTACAGTTTGCCTTTCAAAGCAGCAGTTTGTGGGTTCGGCTTTTGACTATTCAAAATAAACTTCCTGAGGTTTTGATCTAGAGGAAGAGAATTTATATTTAGAAACAGAGGAAAGAAGTGCCCTCATGGTTGTCTTGTCAGGGAGCATGGCAGGATGAGGCTGAGCCCAGGAGGGGAGTCGGAGTGGCCCAGGTGCAGGTAGGGCCCTGCCCTCACTCTCCAGGCCGAGCATGGTGGGCAGAGCAGGGGCAGCAGTGGGCCTGTCAGCAGCCCTGGGTGCCATGAGGGGGTGGACCAGGGCCAGGGGTTCTGCCAGAAGACAGCACTGGGAACAAAGGCAAGGCACTGGTGTGGGTCCCCATCCTACTAGGACTAAGTCTAGGCATGAGCTGCTGACAAGGCTGAAGTTGACATGGGGCATCTGGGCAGGGCAGTTACGGCAGGGCAAGGATGCCTGTGCACCCCAGGTCCTGCCACATGTACTGCTATTACTCAGAGAAATTAATTTCTAACAAATAAGAGACCCACCTTTGTGGAAGGTCCAGATCGAGGACTGTTTGGGGATGGAGGCTGGACAGCAGTACACAGGCAGTGAATATACTAATTTTTTTCTGTCAAAAAAAAGTCAGAAGAAAGATGGAACATGTAAAGATTTACAGCAAAACAAAAATTACTGTTTCTGAGAACACAATTTCAGAAAATCCTTTAGGTATCAAATTAGACAAGACAGAGTCCTTGTCATAGTTAACCATTTGTACTTGTGGTGGGTTGACTCTGGCTGGATGCCAGGTGCCCACCAAAGCTGCTTTATCACTCCCCCTCCTCATCTGGACAGAGGAAAGAAAATGTAACAAAAGGCTCATGGGTTAAGGACAGGGAGAGATCACTCAGCCAACTACTATCACGGGGAAAACAGACTTGACTTGGGGAAATTAGTCTCATTTGCTACCGATCAAATCAGAGTAGGATAATGAGAAATAAAACCAAATCTTAAAACACATTCCACCCATCCCTCCCTTCTTCCCAGGATCAACTTTACTCCCAATTTTCTCTACCTCCTCCACTCCAGTGGTGCAGGGGGATGGGGAATGGGGGTTGGGGTCAGTTCATCACACATTGTCTCTGCTGCTCCTTCCTCCTCAGGAAGAGGACTCCTCACCCTCTTCCCCTGCTCCAGTGTGGGGTCCCTCCCATGGGAGACAGTCCGCCATGAACTTCTCCAATGTGGGTCCTTCCCATGGGTTGCAGTTCTTCATGAACTGCTCCAGCATGGGTCCCTTCCACAGCGTGCAGTCCTTCAGGAGCACACTGCTCCAGCATGGGTCCCCTGCAGGGTCACAACTCCTGCCAGAAAACCTGCTTCAGTGTGGGCTCCTCTCTTCACGGGGCCACAGGTCCTGCCAGGAACTTGCTCCAGTGTGGGCTTCCCATGGGGTCACAGCCTCCTTCAGGTGCATCCACCTGTTCTGGCGTGGGGTCCTCCCCGGGCTGCAGGTGGATATTTGCCCCACTGTGGTCCTCCATGGACTGCAGGGGGACAGCCTGCCTCACCATGGTCATCACCAGGGGCTACAGGGGAATCTCTGCTCCAGCACCTGGAGCATCTCCTCCCCCTCCTTCTTCACTGACCTGGGGGTCTGCAGGCCTGTTTCTTTCACATGTTCTCACTCCTCTCTCCTAGTGCAATTGTGCAGTTTTTTTCCCCTTCTTAAATCTGTTATCCCACAGGCGCTATCACTGTCACTGATTGGCTGGGCCATGGCCGGCGATGGGTCTGTCTTGGAGCCGGCTGGCATTGCCTCTGTCAGACATAGGGCAAGCTTCTAGCAGCTTCTCACAGAAGCCACCCCTTAGTCCCCAACTACCAAAACCTTGCCACACAAACCCAATACAGTAGTATACAGTAGAAAAATTGACCTGCATCATCATGATAAATCTTGCAACCTGAGGTAGATAATCAGTTTTTTTCATGTAAACAGTAGATGCCCCAGGAATCAATGATGTGAAAGGGCAAAATGCTGCACAGGCAGTGAGGAGTGGGGAAAAAAGTGAGAAACAACCCTGCTGACACAAAAGTGAGAGGAGGGCAATGGTATGGAGGTGCTCCAGGCACCCCATTAGAGATTCCTCTGCAGCCCCTGAAGAAGACCATGCTGGAGCAGGTGGACATGCCCTGAAGGAAGCTGCAGCCCATGGACAGTCCACGCTGGAGCAGGTTTATTATGGAGGGCTGCATACCGTGGCAAGAACGCATGCTGGAGCAGGGGAAAAGTGAGAGGAGGTTGAAGCGGCAGAGAGGAGCTGTCATGGATGACTGTAACCCCCCCATTCACCATCCCTCTGTGCTGCTTGGTGATGGGGAGGCAGAGGAGTTGGGAATGAAGGAGTGAAGCTGAGCCTGGGAAGAAAGTGTGCTTAATTTTGTCTTTGTTTCTCACCACCCTATTCTGTTTTCAATCAGCAATAAATTAAATTACCTTTCCCCAAATTGAGTCAGTTTTGCTAGTGATGGTAATTGGTAAGTGATCTTACTGTCTTTATCTCGACCCATGTGCTCTTCCATTTTATTTTCTTCCGCCATCATTCCTGTTGAGGAGGAGAAGAGAGCAGCTGGGTGGGCGTCTGGGAGCTTGCCAAGGTCAACCCACCACAATGTTAAATGTGAATTTGGAGGAAATAATCACAACTTTAAAAACTATCCTAATAGGTATAATTATAGGTATAATTCAAATATGAGCCACTTTTACCAATGATTTATCTTTTTCCACTAAAACAACCATCCAGCTGATACTTGATGCTGTGATCCCTGTGCTGCTCTCTGTACCAGGTTTCCACCACAACGACTTACTAAACCTATTTAGTATGTAGATTCATGACTATTTGTGTGTGAATCGGTTTATCTCAAGAAAAATCATTAAAATATCCAAAGCACAAATAAATTCACAACATTGTCCACAGATAGACCACACAGCCTGTTGCAGAGAGGAGAAAACTTACCTTTTGTTTAAAAGCTGTTTGATATATAGGATTTGGATATACATCACATCTTTCAATAACTTTCTACAAACATACATAAAATGTTAATTACTGTAGATAAACTATAGAGAGGTGATATGCAGCACACAAAAATAATTTGATAGGAAAAACAGTCACTTCTGCTAAATGCAATAGCATATATCCTAACATGTATAGTTGCTTTCAAAGGCAGCTCCACTCCATTAACTCTGGAATTTACTGTTTTTGGAAAGGCACACAGAGCAAAAGTTGTCATCTGCAAAGTTAATAAATTTGTTTTTGTATAAAAATCTCTTTTAATTCCACAAGCAGTCCTTCTCTGTGCCCACTTTTTTTTTTTTTAACTAAAACTGAACACTAACATGAATTTCAGACAAAATAGGATGAAGACTGGGATAAATTAAATCATAGAATGATAGAATGGTTTGGGTTGGAAAGGACCTTAAAGACCATCTAGTTCCAACCCCCTGCCATGGGCATGGACACCTTCCACTAGACCAGGTTGCTCAAAGCCCCATCCAACCTGGCCTTGAACACTTCCAGGAATGGGGCATCCACAACCTCTCTGGGCAACCTCTCCCAGTGCCGCACCACCCTCACAGTGAAGAACTTCTTCCTTACATCTAATCTAATTCTACCCTCTTTCAGTTTAAAGCTATTCCCCCTTGTCCTATCACTACATGCCCTTGTAAAAAAAATCCCTCTCCAGCTTTCTTGTAAGCACCCTTTGGGTACTGGAAGGCTGCTATAAGGTCTCCCTGGAGCCTTCTTTTCTCCAGGCTGAACAACCACAATTCTCTCAGTCTGTCTTCATAGGAGAGGGCCTCCAGTCCTCTGATCATCTTTGTGGCTGTCCTCTAGACTCGCTTGAGCAGGTCCATGTCCTTATGTTGGGGCCCCCAGCGCTGAATGCAGGACTCCAGGTGCAGTGTAATGAGAGCAGAGTAGAGGAGCAGAATCACCTCCTTCAACCTGCTGGTCATGCTTCTTTTGATACAGCCCAGGATATGGTTGGCTTTCTCAGCTGCAAGCGCACATTGCTGGGTCATGTTGAGCTTCTCATCAACCATCACACCCAAATCCTTCTCCCCAGGGCTGCTCTCAATCCATTCTCTGCCTCACCTGTATTTGTGCTTGGGATTGCCCTGACCCATGGGCAGGACCTTGCACTTGGCCTTGTTGAACTTCAGGAGGTTCACATGGGCCCACCTCTCAAGCCTGTCAAAATCCCTCTGGATGGCATCCCTTTCCTCCAGCGTGTCAACCACACCACGCAGCTTGGTGTCATCAGCAAACTTGCTAATGGTGTACTCAATCCCACTGTCTGTGTCGCCAACAAAGATGTTAGACAGCACCAGTCCAAATACCTACACCTGAGAAATGTCACTCATCACTGGCCTCAATCTGGACATCAAGCCACTGACTGCAACTCTTTGTGTCCACCCAGCCAATTCCTTATCCACCAAGTGGTCCATCCGTCAAATCCATGTCTCTCCAATTTAGAGACAAGGATGTCGTGTGGGACAGTGTCAAATGCTTTGCATAAGTCCAGGTAGATGACATCAGTTACTCTTCCCTTATCCACCAACACTGTAACCCTGTTTTAGAAGGCAATTGAATTTGTCAGGCATGATTTGCCTTGGCTGTCACTAATCACCTCCTTATTTTCAATGTGCCTTAGCATACTTTCCAGAAGGATCTGCTCCATGATCTTGCCGGGCACAGAGGTGAGACTGACTGGCCTGTAGTCCCCCTTTTTTCCCTTTTTAAAAATGAGGGTTATGTTTCTCCCATTCCAGTCAGTGGGAATTTCACCGGACTGCCACGACTTCTCAAATATGATGGATAGTGGCTTAGCCACTTCATCTGACAGTTCCCTCAGAACCCACGGGTGCATTTCATCAGGTCCTATGGACTTGTGAACCTTTGGGTTCCTTAGATGGTCTCAAACCTGATCTTCTCCTATGGCGGGCAGTTCTTCATTCTCCCAGTCCCTGCCTTTGCCTTCTGCAACTTGGGGAGTGTGGCTGGAGCACTTGCCAGTGAAGACTGAGGCAAAAATGTCATTGAGTAACTCCGTTTTCTCCATGTCCTGGGTAACCAGGTCTCCCATGTCCTTCCAGAGAGGACCCACATTTTCCTTAGTCTTCCTTTTATCACTGACATACCCATGGAAGCTTTTCTTGTTGCCCTTGATGTCCCTGGCCAGATTTAATTCTATCCAGGCTTTAGCTTTCCTAACCTGATCCCTGGCTGCTCAGACAGTTCCTCTGTATTCCCCCCAGGCTACCTCTCCTTGCTTCCACGCTCTGTAGGCTTCCTTGTTGTGTTTGAGTTTGTCCAGGAGCTCCTTGTTCATCCACGCAGGACTCCTGGTGTTTTTGCTTGACTTCCTTTTTGTTGTGAAGCATCACTCTTGAGCTTGGAGGAGGTGATCCCTGAATATTAACCAGCTTTCTTGGGCCCCTCTTCCCTCTAGGGCTTTATCACGTGATACTCTACCAAGCAGATCCCTGAAGAGGCCAAAGTCTGTTCTCCTGAAGTCCAGGGTAGTGAGCTTGCTGTGTGCTTTCCTCACTGCCCTAAGGATCTTGAATTCCACCACTTCATGGTCACTGTAGCCAAGGCTGCCCTTGAGTTTCACATTCCCCACCAGCCCCTCCTTGTTGGTAAGAACAAGGTCCAGCATAGCACCTCTCCTCGTTGGCTCCTTTATTACTTGGAGAAGGAAGTTATCATCAATGCATTCCAGGAACCTCCTGGACTGCTTATGCCCTGCTGTATTGTCCTTCCAACAGATAATGGGGTGGTTGGAAGTCCCCCATGAAGACCAGGGCTTGTGAACATGAGGCTGTTCCTATCTGTCTATAGAGGGCCTCATCCGCTCAGTCTTCCTGTTTGGGTGGCCTGCAGCAGACCCCCACTATAATGTCACCTGTCCCTTCCCTCCCTTTAATCCTGACCCATAAGCTCTTGGTCAGCTCCTCATCCATCCCCAGGCAGAGCTCCATGCACTCCAGCTGGTCATTGACATAGAGAGCAACACCCCCTCCTCGTCTCCCCTGCCTGTCCTTCCTAAAGAGCCTGTATCCTTCCATTCCAACACTCCAGTCATAGGAGCCACCCCACCATGTCTCCGTGATGCCAATAAGATCATAGCCCTGCAGGCATGTGCATGTCTCTAACTCCTCTTGTTTATTCCCCATGCTACATGCCTTTGCATAGGGGCATTTCAGCTGGGCACCCGATGAAGCTGACTTACTGGCTGGAGTGCCTGGAATTCCTTTGTGCTGCTCTTCAGGTGCTCTCCTGCTGACCTGTGATCCCTCTCCAGGCTCTGGGCATCTATTGCTAGCACTGGCATCAAACTGGTAGGAGTGGGATGGATCGAGGTTGCCCTCGCCCGGCAACTTTAGTTTAGAGCCCTCTTCACCAGTTTGGCAAGCCTACGACTGCAGATGCTCTCCCCCTTCTCTGACAGATGGACCCCATCAGCCCCCAGTAGACCAGGTTTCTCAAAGCGACTCCCATGGTCTAAGTAGCTGAATGCCTGGCTGTGGTACCAGTCCCATAACAATTTGTTGATTTGTCAGATTCAACTGAAACATCTAAAAACATCTAAAAAACCAAAAGTTCAAAGTTTTGTAAACTTGTTAATATCTAGAAATATGGAATATAAATAATGAATGACAGAAGAGCACAAAAGGTTTTATCTGCACCCAGTAGGCATGACCTCCACGGTTTACTTTTGTATGAATAAATAAGGAAAACTTCCTAAATTCAGAATAATAAAGCCTTTCCACTAGGCCAGCTATCTAAGCCCATGGGCACGAGCTCTCATGTTTTTTTTTCCCCACTGGTAATGAAATATATTATGTGTAAAACAACAGATTATAAGAAAATACCCTCTTATTTTTCTCTTCTCTCTTTCCCTCATAGCTGCAGATAAAGACAGAGGAACAGTCACTTTACTGTTTTCCCCCTCATGTTTTTCACTCAACGTAATTTGTCCAAGAATGCTATCAGCTAATATACTGCCCCAATGAAAGCTCAAATTTATGGAAAAGCATAGACCTTCTCCTCTCATTATAAGAAGTACCTCTATTATGAATCTTCTTATTATCAGTTTTCACATGTATCCTGTATATTAATAATAATCTAAAGACATCTTTAAAGAAAACAGCAGGAAGTATTGCAGAACACATCATCATCAAAATTTAAGTCTTAAGGAAGATATGACAGAAGTAGTCTTTGTTCCATCTCCAAATTCTAGCAGGGCTTTCTCAGAGCTTCCTGAGGCCACAAAAAAAGCTCTGGCTCTATATCTTATACTTCCTGTGCTGATATAATTCCCGATTTTCTGACCAGTAATGCTGTCAAAGATCATAGGCGTGTGCTATTACTGGTAATAAGAAACTGTTAAATGAAATATGCATAAATACTAATAGAACTTATTTGTCTGCAGGACAGCTACTCACTTCCAGGCTTGATTTCTGTTAGCTCAGTGGTTTTAGGAGTTGCAGCAGACTCTAAACAGTCCCTCTGATCCCTAGATTTTTTTGTGGTTGGTTGCTCGCTGTGCCTTTCAGAAATCTCACTCCTCTCTGTACTATCCCATCCCCTATGCTGTCATCTGTCTTCCCCCTGTGCAATATGGAAGTTATTTTTCTCCTGATGAGTTCAGTTCCACCAAGGTGAGAACAACAACTCTTCCATTCATAGGATTCTCCAAGATCAAATCAGCATTATTTTTTAAAAGGAACATAATAAACAAATAAATTCCATAGTGCATGACGTGATGTATCAATTGATGCTTCTTTTACAACAGCCAAATAGTTAGAAAAAGATAGCCTCATTAGTAACATCCTCTTCTTGGGGAGTTTCAGGCAAAATGCTCATTTCAGTGCAGGTAGTAATTTCAATTGCAGTAAGTGACAGAAAATTCCAACTAAAATTCCCTTACAACATTTATTCCTAAAGAGAAAGCTGTTATAAGAAAAATATCTGTACTTATCCCTTATAGACTATAGTCTGTGTTCCCTCCTCTTTCCTCTCCCTGTCTATTAAATCCACTTTTTATAGAAATATTACAGTTACTAGTGGTACTTACGTTCGTCACAGAAGAAAATATTTGTCAGGATGAAGAGGAAGAGTTGAGTGTATAATGAAACCTGTAAAGATTAACATATGTGTAGCCAGCCTGCAAATAAATAAAATTTGGAAATTTCCCACCTGCTGTTCTACTGAAATGCTTCACTAACAATACCTGAAATAGTATGTATTAACAACAATGACAACAATGGCAAAAAGGAAATTGGAAGCTTTATGGCTACACAGCAACTGGAACACTTTAAGGACATTTTGAAGAAAAGATTAAAGTATACTTAATTTCTTTCAACACAATAAAACTTTTTCCAAAACCTCTCATATTATGTTTTATAATCTTTAGTCAGCACTGCCTAGAGCTTTACTGACTGAAACTATGTGCGTTGTTTAAAAATAATAAATAAACAAAAATTAAAACAAGTACCAAATACTACACAAGTCACTTTCTATGGTTCACAAATAGTACAGTTTGTAAGCAGATTACTGCTTGTGTATTCAGGCCATTTCCAACTTACTAAATACAAAGTCTTATGACAATGAAAACAGGTTGTACAGATCACCAGTATAAATGTTAAATTCAACTCATTAGCAAAGGTTCTTAATATTAGCTTAGACTTTTGCTTAGTATTTGCTTTGCTTAATATTTGCTATTTTTCTGGAGAAAAGGAGGCTGAGGGGAGACAACCAAGTTGCTCTCTACAACTACCTGAAAGGAGGTTGTAGTGAGGTGGGAACTCATCTCTTCTATCAAGTGACAGGATGAGAGAAAATGGCCTCAAGTTGCACCAGGGGAGGTTTAGATTGGATATTAGGAAAAATTTCTTTGCTGAAAGGGTTGTCAGGCATTGGAACAGGCTGCCCAGGGAAGTGGTTGAGTCACCAACCCTGGAGGTATTCAAAAAGTGTGTTAACAAGGCACTTCAGGACATGGTTTAGTGGGTGTAAAAGACTGTAAGAGACTGTGTTGGAGTATATTTGTCTCGACTTTGCTGACTATTTGCTAGCCTCAGCATCCTGTTGCTGTGGGGAGTACGTGCTGAAGGCCCTGAAGAAATCACCATATCCGCCTGAAGCTAGCAGTCTCTGTGGGAATGGCTGAACTCTTTGGAAAAACTGCATACACCTCCCTCGAAAAAAGGAACTGCAAGGGACTGGAAAAAGGAACCGAAAGGAGCTGCAAGGGATTGATAATCAGCGCTTGAAACTGGGACTTTGTCATCGTCGTCTGTCTGCTGCAACCTGGAACTTGGACCCCCATCACCTGCACTGAGACCGAGTCAACAGGATGTTGCTGGCTTCGTAGTGGTGGTAACTAGTCTTGATGCATCTCTCCCATTTTCTTGTTTAGGCCTGCCTCTTTTTCCTTTCTCCTTCCCTCTGTCCTGTCGCTATTATCAGTTGTTATAGGAAATAAAACTTGTAAGATTGTACGGCATCTGACCTCGTTTGTGTCTTAATCTCACTCTTGGGATCGTTTAAGAACCATCCCTGATATTGGATCGGGACAGTGGGCATGGTTGATGGTTGAACTCGGTGATCTTAGAGGTCTTTTCCAACCTAAATGATTCTATGATTCTATGCTTGGATGCAGTATCAAGTTTCATTATCTTAGTGAGAAAAGAAACCATATTTCCCTAAAACCAAGTGTGGAATTTTCTAAGGATCCTGGTCTAACATTAAAAGAACTTGCAGTATGTTTATATAGAAAATCATGATCTATAATGAGGTGAGAAAGGTCAGATTTTACTGTTAACTATTTGGTAGATATTTTAGTTTGATTAGTTATGAAATTATCCAACAAAGAGTGAGTAACAGATAACATAACTGTGCTTGTTCATGTTTCCTTTCTATTGCTCAATAAACCCTTATTTGGATTACTTAGCTGCATAATTGGTGTTATCCACTGGGTATGTATCAAAAAGGATTTTCAGATTTACTCATCTGTAAATGTCAGGCTATTAATAATTATACAGATAACTCCATGTATTGGAAATCACCTGTGATGAACACAATATATGGAAATGAAAGGTCAGCACACTTTGTGTGCCTGTGCACAGATATGCAGGCATGTGTGCATTAACGAAGTATTCTCTGAATAGCAAACAGAATTCTTTTATGATCTCATATATTTAAATAAGAAATGATATTGTTCATGTTGAGGACAAGAGAATATAATTTTAAGACCTCAAGGTTTCCATTAAAGAAAACCATATCCGTATAATAGTTTTTGGCATGATGAAACATTTTTTAAACTTTTCTGAAAAACTGAAATATAACAGTATTAAATTACCTATAAATTGCAAGGCTGTAATTTTGTGTGCACATATCTTTTATTCTTCTCTGGGTCTGACAGACTAGTCTCCTGGTAATAATTTAATAGATAGATTGCCAAGCCAGATCTTAGCAAAAAGTCAAAATCTACATTGTAATTCAGACACATTATATTTTAAACCCCTGGAGCCTTTAATTAGCTATTTATTTTTCCTGGCTATCTCTGTTCTACTTTTGTTTGCATTTCCATTATTTCAGAAAAAAACAGAGTTGGTGCAAGTGCACTTTTCATATTATACTAATTGTACAAGGCACCTCTTAAAGTTCAAATACAGCATATTAAGCAACATAGAAGCAGCAGTGAAGAAACCACAGACCTGAAAATTAAGTTTGAGATCTACACTTGTTTTATTTATTTCCTCACAACTTTATTTACAGGGTTTATTTGCTGAACTCTTAAGTCTATGACCTGATATTTATACAATTAAAAGGGTAAAATACTTACCCTGTAACTCAAACATGTGGAACTACAGGCACAGGTAGGACGTATCGTGGCTCCTACATATACAGAAGAACCTCTGTTACCCAGTGCATTTTCCTTGTGGTCCAGAATAAACTTGCTGTTAGGTTAGCAAATATAAGCAGGAACTATTACGGTGGTTTGGCTGTTTTTATCTCCTGTGGTGTACTGCCCCCTGCTTTGGATCATTTGGTCATTTACTCCATTTCTTACCCTTGCAGAGAACCCAGCCACTGCTGATGTCCTGGGCCTTTCCTGCTTAAATACTAGAGATTTTTTAAAATTAGTTTCAGTATTCTGTACTATGGCTTTAAGTTATTATATGCTAACGTGAATGATTCTGTGGTATTTAAGGATAATAGTAGTTTCATTGGATCTTTATATATTTTATTTTCTGTTTATAATTTACTTTTATACCATCACCACCTACAAGTGCAGGGAAGTGACTTTTAACACCACTTCTGTTCTCTCCCATTGCTCCATAAAATGGGTTTCTGTGGTCACAAACGATCATGAGTTCGAGACTTGGGAGAAAGCAAATAGCAGAGAGACAATGTCCAGGACTCACTGCAAACACAGGCAATGTTAATATTTAACACAACCTTTGAATGAATTATTGTATTTCCTAAGAGCTGAATCCAACGGATCCAGTCTGCTAAAGGATATATAGCTACAGAAGTTATGTTATGTTTTAAAGCCTAATTCCTTGCATTTATGTTTGGACTCACTATCCTTGTGTTCTGTATCAAATCTGGGAAATCTAGAGTATTTGTGAGGCATATTCGACTTCCTGGGGAAGTAAACTTTCAAGAAAAATATCTTCTAAATGAGCTTCATGGAGTTTACTTGTTCCTTTGAAGATATCTGGAGACATTTAGAAGTATAAACTTTACCCCATTTTACTCTCCCATCTAGTACCTTATCTATGTACCTTTTTAGACTTGTTACCTTGAGTACTTTATAGGCCTTGTGATATTTTTGTCATGATGAAAATGATGGTTCTGTATTATAATTTCACAACACTTTTTCTTGAACAGGTTTTCTCTTGCATGTACTTGAATCTCCTAACAAACTGAATCATAGTGTTATAACCCACCTGCTTTCTTGCCCCTTTGCATTTTGTTTGTTTTTGAATGTCACAGTGAACTCATCCTGGAAAAATAAATAAGCATTATCTTTAGAAGTAAAAATCTTTAGCACTGCTTAAGAAATTATGGTTTCTATACTATTATAGACTTGTCATGAAAGATTATGCTGCTTTGCTTTTCAATCTCACCCCATTCTGAGGGTTCATACAACAGCTAGTACAGGAGCAGTTGAATCCAATAAACTTAATGAAATGCACTGACTTCTCCATTTCCTTATGTAGCAGCTCTCCTAGGTGTTTAGAGAGGGCAAGGCAACCTTTACGTGCTTCTACTCTCTTGACTGATCCTGTTCTTTTCTTTCTTGCTCGGTTATCTGAAAATGTATTTAGTACATTTTTCTCTCCAATTCATTTCCCTAGGCCTCTAGTATTCACCCAAATCCAATATTTATTGGTCCAGGCTTAAAGATGGGAAAAAAGAGAGTGAGAGACACCAAACTTTTTTTTAGGGATTAAGATATTCTAGTAAGGGTTCTAAATAAAATCTCTAGCATCTTCTTAAGTACTAGGAGGTGACAATGGAAACAAGGACCCTTGATGCTTTTACAGAAGTAAGGGGCTGGCAATGTTCTGCAGCATGGAGTTGATGATACAGAAATAGGGAAGCCAAACATGAAAAACTAATTGCAAGTATAAAAGAAAACATATCATTTATTTGGTATGTGAAAGAAAAACAAAAAGCCTAGCAGAAGTACAAGTAAATGGAGTGGTGACTGAATATGTAGGCTGTAAATGAGGGTACATCAATTCTGAGGTCATAGCAGTGACTGCAGTTAGTATAAAACTGACTTAGATATATTGCAAAGACTACTTTAAATATCAGTACCAATTTGGCTGTGGTGGCAAGAAGTGCATCACAGGCCACAAAACCCAGCCAAGCTGCAGGTTACATGAATCTGTGCTCTACTCTCAAGACCAGAATCCCACTAGCAGGCAAGCTAGCTGTTACAGATCCAGTTGGGTATCTCCATGCAGTTGCTTTTGTGCCTGCACTACAGACATAATCTAACTGAGATTTTTTATAAAAAATGAGGGTGCTGGCAGCTAGAGAGGCTGTTGAGGTTGTGGGAGGCAAGTCTAGAGACATGGTCATGCATGAGACAGAACAATCAGCGTGGCAGCGCAGAGGCTGCTCTGTTTTTCCAAACAGCACATAAAAGAAGCTATAATCCTATGACCTGACAAAAACATTTTGCTCAGAATAGTCTATGCATGTAATCAGAATGATTTCATTTCCACTAGTCTCTTTAAACATTTTTTTCTTCTCTGTGCTACTTTTTCATTGTCCTTTTGTGACTGGGTATGAAATATTCACTTAATGATAATTAGCGCAGTTTTTTAGTTTCCTTCCTCTTTATTCAATGAAGATGTTTGCATTGTTTACTCAAATGGCCCGTGCTGACTGTGGGGACCTCACAGAGGCAAATGAGGCTGTTTACTCCTCGCAGCACTACTGTACTGTCTTCCTACAGACTTAGGGCTCAGTATAATAGTTAGATATACAATTTACTTTCTGTAGACAGTTTATTTTTTGGTCTAATAATTTCATTAAATATTTTAATATTTCAATAGAAACTAGAAGAAGATCCAGGAGACTATAAAGACACTAAGACAGTTAACTCAAAGCATTGTACTTATAACTATATATTCAGGAGTCTGATTCTGAGTCCTGAAAAGGTCTATGAGCATTGAAATTTGATATTAAATGCCCATTTGAATGATAAGTGTATAACACAAATTTGACAAAGAAAGATAAAACTGTACCTGCCCAGATATGACAATAAAGTGAAATAAATAATGAAAGTAGCAAAAGCAAAGCTAAGCAACTTAACATTAACAATACCCATGGGACTGGAATGAATTACTTGTTCTTCTGTTCTATCTATGGAAGACAAAAATAACAAAGGATCATAACTAATAGTGATTATCTAAGTTATCCAACCTGGAACTACTCCATCAGTAGAAGTCTCTGTTGATATTAAGGTGTTAAGCCATTATGTTCCTCTATTTTTTCCAATTCATTAGCCATTATTCTTAAGCAACTTTCCAGCAGTCATCCATCTATGTTATTATCCATTGGTTCCATCTCTTCAGGCTGTTGTTCTTCAGAGAATTATCCTGTAAAACAAACTAGGAGAGACCTATTAAGGCCATTGAATTAGTATATTTTTGGAACATTTTTCCAAAGATTTAACTGTTATTGATAAAACCATGTCTTCATTTACACAATATTACATGAATATGTTACCATAGCCTGAACTGTTTATGTGATTATCTTTTTTATTATTATTTTTTAAATATTTTTTTTTTAATTTTGTGACTTGTCCAAGGAAGAGTTTGTAGAGAGTTCAGGTCTAGATTATTTCCCTTGGGTATCTGCTCGCTCTATAGCCAACAGGATTTGATGTTTTCATGTGGTATTCTGTTGTTTTCTAGAGATGCTAAGTATATTCCTTTAAGTGAATGTTATACTGTTTGGTCACAAATTTTAGCACTTTGGGCATATTTGCAAAAGAACTAGTCCCCTCCTCACACTGGGCTCCTACACCTGCCATCTCAGGAATGCTTACAGCGTGTTAAGGAGTTAATGAATCTGGAGGGCTCCGGGACTCGAGGGTACCTCTCTTCTCACAGCCTGCTAGGGCTGAGCCTTCATTTCCGAAAAGCAGGCACAGACACAGCCAGGCACTAACAGATGTACAAAGGCAGGAGAACTGTGCTTTTACAGACACTGCATACACACAAAGAGCACGTGCATAAACAGGAACAATACAAATGGCCTGATCCTGTTCTTACACGCAGGCTAATCAGGCTCAATGCATGCTAGCAGATGTCACCCTGACATCCATCTCCATGGCAAACACTGACATCTTTTACGCAGACACCACACACTTCTGGGCCCCCAGAAGAATAAACAACCACATCCAGTATAAACAGAAGCAGCTCACAGAAACGTTTGTTCCTAATACATCCCCTCCCCAAACAGACAACAAAATTTTGCACCAACCAGACACTCAGTGCACCTTCGGGACAGGTATGGCACAAGCATCCACCTGGACTGACGCACCCTGTAGTTTAAGGGACAAGAACCCACTCAGACCAACAAATGCAATGGACTAAGGCCTGTGGTCTTGCCCAGACCAATGAACCCAGTACATAAGGACAAAATTCACACCCTTGGTACACCAGGAAGGTGATTCTGCCCAAGGAATGACACCTGGCACATAAAAGAAGTGCTTAGCATCGCTGACAAAAGCACACGGCTGCTCCGTAACACACAGGCACCCTTATCCTCATTCTCCACTGAATGTCACAGCCATAAGGACAAAACCTCACCACTCAAGAGCATAAATTTTAGATTTTGTTTACTAAATGGATGGGTATAGCAGGGAGTTAACAATTCCTATTCTGCTCTCCCTCACCACTCCCCCCTCCCCAAAGGCTTCCACTTCCCACTGATGCAGGGGAACAGGTCACTCACTTGTGCTGGGCAAGGTGTCCAGTCCTGTCTCGCAGCCTGGCATTTACACTTAGTGGTTCTACCTTGAGCTCAGCCTTCTGCATGGTGTTGGTTGTCCATAAATGTGTTCCGCTGTAAGGGGCTACTGTTTTCACTTTTTATTGCTTCCCAATTTAGATGATTTACAAAAGTTGCCAATGGCCTCACTGGTCACATCAAGCCAGGCAAATGTCTTTTCCACTTTCTCTGTAACTAAAGATAATTAGCTGTTGTTACTTGGATTACTGTCACCTTCTGGACACAACTCCAGATGTGAAAGGATATAAAACTGTTAAGAGTTCATTTGTGCTTCTTTATAGTTTTTCTGTGCATATCTAAACCCTTAGAGCAGGGCAGACTACATCTCTACTCCAGTGCTTTTGGATATGCCTCCAAACATATTCAAACATTATCTTTTCATGGTTTGCTTCCCCAAAACATACCAGATTACTGAGTTAAAACTGGCCAGATGTAGTCCAGACCTCACTTATCTGAGCAATAATTCTGGGTATGCTTTTTACTGTAATGAATGGCTGACCAAATTCATTGCCATCTGTAGTAAAATGCCTAGGTTTGTGGATGAGAGGAGAGCAGTAGATGTCATTTACTTCAGCTTTTGTAGTAAGGTGTTAGACACCATGCCCCACAATTCTCTTGTATCCAAGCTTGGATGTTATGATCTGGATGGATGAACAGCTAGGTGAATTGGGATGGATGGTTGTGTTCAGAGCAGTCATTAATGGACAATACTCTACCCAGAGAACACTAATAAGTACAGTACCACAAGGGTCTGTCCTGGGACTTGCCCTGCCTAACATCTTCAGGTAATAGAGCACACTCTCACCAAACCTGCAAATGTTGCCTAATTGAGAGGACCATTTGATGTCATTGAAGGCAGGGCTGCTATCCAGAGGGATCTAGATGGCTGTAGGAAAAGGTTGACAGGAACCTAATGAAATTCAATAGCACGTGCATATCTATACCCCTGGAAGGGGGAACCTCTGGCAGCCCTATAGTGTGGGAACTGACTGGCTGGGAAGCAGCTTTGCAGAAAAGGCTGCGGGTGTCTGGGTCAGCAGCAAGTTGAGCATGAGCCAACAGCCTGCCCTGGAAGTGAAGATGGCCAGCAGTGTCCTGGTCTGTTATTAACATGGGCACAACTCACGTTGTCAAGAGAAGGGATTATCCCTCTTTAATCAGCACTGGTTTGACTACCGCTAGATACTGTGTCCAGTTTTGGATCCCCACTACAAGAAAGACACTGAGGAAGTGGAACAAAGTCCAGGGAGGACCACCAAGCTTGTTGGGGGCTGGAGTACTTGTCCTGTGAGGAGAGGCTGAGGGGCTGGTGTTTTTTCAGCTGGAGAAGAAACAATGGCAGGAGAGACTCAGTGCCTGCCTACCTGTACCTTTGAGGAGGTCATTGAGAAGATGGAGGCAGTGGTGCATAAAGGTAGAGACAACTGGCATAAACTGAACCAAGAGAGGTTCAGGCTGGATATAAGGAGAAACTTTTTTTCCGCTTGAGGGAAAGCCCAGAGAATCTGTACAGGCTCCATCTTTGGAGGCTTTCAAGACCCAACTGGACAAAATCCATGCCATACGTGACCTTGCTAGAGCAGGATATTGGACTAGAGACTTCCAGAGGTCTCTTCTGGCTTACTTATTCTGGGTTTATGGCTTCCCCCCCCCAAAGATAGTATTATTATTTTTTAAAAAATAATTACAGAAAAAAGTTCCATACTGAAGGTCTTTTTCTTGCAATGATATTAATTCAAGAATATAAATAGTTTATCTTTTTTTTAAAGTTAGTGGGATGGCATGTTCTTACAAATAAAATATGATTTTTTTTCCTGGCTATATGCAAACTAGGGAGTTTTGTATTAATATCAGTTGTAAACCACCATAAAATAACAATGCAAAATTAAAAACAATGTTGCCACAGTACAGCACATCCGTCAGTAACTGCAGTAAGACTGTTTGCATAATGCATAAATCACGCAAATACCTTTCAGAATTAATTTAGCCTCTTTTCTCCATCTCAGTATGATATGGGCAGAACTGATGAAATGCAAACAGACACGCTCTGAGAAAACGTACAAAAAAGTGAAATTTCATATGCAAGGAGCGGATTTCAGCACTTTTGTCAGCATACAGCTGAAGTTGAAATTGAGAGGTCTAAGTTATATATCTGTTTTGCCATCACAGACAACTGTGTCCTAGTTGCAGTGAAAGACAGCATTCACTTGCAGGGGAGAGAAGATGGTACACTCTTCATTATGAATTGTGAATGGAAATGGTTTAAGGGCTCAGAAACCAGTTTTACTGGAGAATGATATTATGTGTCTTCACATCATCATCTGTTACAGTGCTACCCTCTCCTGGACCAGCCACTCTTAAGACTGCTGGACCTTCACTAAGTCAGAGAAGAAACTTAACCACTGCCAGATTTCCAGCCACTTTCAGACTAAGAAAGCAGGATTCCGCATTAGAAAAATCATTTATTTCAATTTACTCCTGATTCCTATTGCTGATTTTTATTTCTTTCAGACTTTCTTCCACGTTGCATAGATGTAGAGAAGACACTCTTGTAAGAGGCCATCCTGCAAAGACAGTCTCAGGCAAATAATTCTTAAGTGTCATGTCTTCTCTGTCTTCTCCTCTGAGGCTAAATCTCCATCTGCAAGTATGCTGCTTCCTACCTCCTTACACAATCAGGTTGGCTTTGTTATTGCAGAGTTGACAAAAAAAGACAAAGACTACAGTCACAAATAAACTAGTTCTCCTCAAAATCGAAGGAAGGAGGGAAGTAGGGAAGGAAGGAGGGAGGGAGGGAGGGAAGGAAGGAAGGAAGGAAAGAAGGAAAGAAGGAAGGAAGGAAGGAAGAGTGATGAGACCAGCAGCGGCAACGGTAAGTTCACTGGCTAAACACTAGATTGAGGCAGACAAGGAGGTTTCCCAGGAGGTTCCCAGAGCTGGGAACCCCAAGGAAGAGCAGAGACTACTCAGAGCTGGCAGCTCTCACAACAGAGGCTGATGCAGCGTGGGCATTACCAGGGGCAACTGTGGGAGATTTAAACTGCCCTGAGGAGCACCAGCAACCAGAAGCGCAGTGAACAGGGTGGGCAAAGAAGGTGTGGTGAGTCAGAAAGGGCGTGGCATAGTGACCAAACGGCATGGTGCATCAGAAAGGGTGTGGCATGGCAGGCAAACAGGGCATGGCATGTCAGAAAGGGCATGGCGCAGCAGTCTGCATGGCAGTTTGCACAGGCAGGGTGTGCAGGGAGGGTGCAGCCCCCTTCCCAGCTTGAGAAGGCTACTCAAGCAGTGGGCATCGTCCTCTCAGGAGACCAGGTTAAGGTTACCACTTGGGTGAAAGGCATTGCTAGGAAAAATATGGTGACCCAGATGGAGCTCCCAAGCAAACATGCAGCTGTCCAGGTCTCCAGCTGCAGGGAGTGCCTGAGCCTGTCACTGGTACCAGCGGGCAGCAGGGATGACGCCTGCGCGCAGTGTGACCGGGTGGGTGATCTGGTCAGCCTGGTGGCAGAGCTGAAGGAGGAAGTGGAAAGGTTGAGGAGTATCAGGGAGTGTGAGAGGGAGATAGATTGGTGGACCCACACCCTGCCATCCCTGAGGCAGAGGCAGCAGATGGAGGCTCCACAAGAAGCGGAGGTTCCCCTGCCCTCTTGCAACGAGGCAGGAGGGGACCTAAGAGATGGAGGGGAATGGATACAGGTCCATGCTTCCAGTCTCCCTTCCCAGTTGCCCCTACACAACAGGTATGGGGCTCTGGAACCTGAGGACCAGGTCAGTGAAGATCAGGGTGTAGATGAAGCCCTATCTAGGGAGGTGCCTAGGCCCAGTCGGGCAGCCCCACGCATTCTCACATCCTCTGAAAAAGGAGGGTAATTGCCCTAGGTGACTCCCTTCTGAGGGGGACAGAGGGCCCTATATGCAGACCTGACCCATCCCACAGGGAAGTCTGCTGCCTCCTTGGGGTCCGGGTAAAAGACATTACCAGGGAACTCCCTGGTTTGGTTCAGACCTCTGATTATTACCCATTGCTGGTTGTGCAGGTTGGCAGTGATGAGATTGCAGAGAGAAATCCAAAGGCAATCAAAAGGGACTTCAGGGCACTGGGACGATTAGTGGAAGGATCGGGAGCACAGGTAGCATTTTCCTCAATCCCTTCAGTGGCAAGGAAATATACTGAAAGGAACAGAAAAACACACCTGATTAATACGTGGCTCAGAGGCTGGTGCCATAGGTGGAATTTGGGGTTTTTTTGATCATAGGGAGGTTTACACAGCACCAGGCTTGCTGGCAACAGATGGAGTCCAGCTACCTCAAAGGGGGAAAAGGATTCTCACTCTTGGGATGGCAGGGCTCATAAAGAGTGCTTTAAACTAGGATTGAAGGGGGAAGGAGATGAAAGTAGGCTCACCAGAGATGAGCCTGGGGGTGGCATGCCAATGCTGGGAGTGGAATCAATAGCCTTACTCAAGTTCATCTGTGCCAATGCATGCAACATGGGCAATAAACAGGAGGAGCTGGAAGCCATCATGCAGCAGGATAGATATGACTTAGTCACCATCATGGAAACATGGTGGGATGAGTCCCATGACCAGAGTGCTGCAATGGATGGCTACAAGCTCTTCCGAAGGGATAGGTGAGGTAGAAGAGGTGGTGGGGTGGGTCTCTATGTTAGGGAATGTTAGAGCTCCACGATTCTGATGATAAGGTTGAGTGCTTATGGGTAAGGATGAGAGGGAAGGCCAACAAGGCAGATGTCATGCTGGGAATGTGTTATAGACCACCCAACCAGGTTGAAGAGACAGATGAAACATTCTACAAGTGGCTGGCAATAGTCTCAGAATCGTGTGCCCTTGTTCTTGTGGGGGACTCCAACTTACCAGATGTCTGCTGGAAATACAACATGGCAGAGAGCAAGCAGTCTAGGAGGTTCCTGGAGTGTGTGGAAGATAACTTCCTGACACAGCTGGTAGGTGAGCCAACCAGGGGAGGAGCCTTGCTAGACCTACTGTTTACAAACAGAGAAAGACTGGTGGGAGATGTGGTGGTTGGAGGCCATCTCGGGCTTAGCGATCATGAAATGACAGAATTCTCAATTCTTGGTGAGATAAGGAAGGGGATCAGCAAAACCACCAGCATGGACTTCCAGAGGGCAAACTTTGGCCTGTTCAGGACACTGGTTGAGAGAGTCCCTTGGGAGACAGTCCTGAAGGGCAAAGGGGTCCATGAAGGCTGGACATTCTTTAAGAAGGAAATCTTAATGGTTCAGGACCAGGCTATTCCCATGCACCACAAGATGAACCGCTGAGGAAGACGCCTGGCCTGGCTGAACAGGGAGCTTTTTCTGGGACTCAGGGAACAAAGAAGAGCTCACCATCTATGGAAGAAAGAGTAGGCAACTCAGGAAGAGTACAGGGATCTTGTTAGGTCATGCAGAGAGGAAATTAGAAAGGCAAAAGCTCAGCTAGAACTCAATCTGACCATTGTCATAAGAGACAACAAAAAACGTTTTTACAAATATGTTAACAATAAAAAGAGAGCCAAGGAGAATATCTATCCTTTAATGGATACAGAGGGGAACATTGCCACCAGAGATGAGGAAAAGACTGACGTACTTAATGCCTTCTTTGCCTCAGTCTTTAATAGGGAGACCAGTTATTCTCACAGTACTCAGCCCCCTGAGCTGGAAGACAGGGACAGAGAACAGAATATGCCCCCCATAATCCAGGAGGAAATAGTTAGTGACCTACTACACCATCTGGACACACACAAGTCTGTGGGACCAGATGGGATCCATCCAAGAGTACTGAGGGAGCTGGCAGAGGAGCTTGCTGAGCCACTCTCCATCAATTATCAGCAATCCTGGTCAACAGGGGAGGTCCCAGATGACTGGAGGCTTGCCAATGTGATGCCCATTTACAAGAAGAGTCGGAGGGAGTATCCGGGGAACTACAGGCCCATCAGCCTGACCTCAGTACTGGGGAAGATTATGGAACGGTTTGTCTTGAATGCGCTCACATGGCATGTGCAGGACAACCAGGGGATCAGGCCCAGCCAGCATGAGTTCATGAAAGGCAGGTCCTGCTTGACCGATCTGATCTCCTTCTATGACCAGGTGACCCACCTAGTGGATGAGAGGAAGGCTGTGGATGTTGTCTACCTTGACTTCAGCAAGGCCTTTGACACTTTCTGTCACAGCATACTCCTTGAGAAGCTGGCATCTCATGCCTTAGACAAGTGTACTCTTTGCTGGGTAAAAAACTGGCTGGATGGACGAGCCCAGAGGGTTGTGGTGAATGGAGTTAAATCCAGTTGGTGGCCAGTCACAAGTGGTGTTACCCAGGGCTCAGTTTTGGGGCCAGTTCTATTTAATGTCTATCAATGATCTGGATGAGGGGATTGAGTGCACCCGCAGCAAGTTTGCGGATGACACCAAGTTGGGAGGGAGGGTTGATCTGCTTGAGGGGAGTAAGGCTCTACAGAGGGATCTGGACAGGCTGGATCGATGGGCCAAGGCCAACTGTATGAGGCTCAACAAGGTCAAGTGCCAGGTCCTGCACTTCAGTTACAACAACCCCATACAGTGCTACAGGCTTGGGGAAGAGTGGCTGGAAAGATGCCCAGCAGAAAAGACCTGGGGGTGCTGGTTGAGAGCCAACTGAATATAAGCCAGCAGTGTGCCCAGGTGACCAACAAGGTCAGTGGCATCCTGGCCTGCATCAGAAATAGTGTGGCCAGCAGGAGCAGGGAGGTGATTGTTCCCCTGTATTTGGCACTGGTGAGGCCACACCTTGAGTACTGTGTTCAATTTTGGGCCCCTTGTTACAGATGCAAGACTAACCAAATCCAATAGGTGTTGAAACTCAGATTTATTCTTCAGTAAAAGTTAGTTAGAAGTCCAGTAACATTTTATAAAACCACAGGTTCAATGATGTAAAGGGAATTAATACTACACAGGCGACTTAAGAATCCCCAAGATTTAAAGTGATGGCTCCAAAATGCATGTATCAGTAACCTAGAAGCTGAGGGCTCTCTCCCTCGAGGAGTTACCTCGGGCGGTGCCCCAACCCAAGGGGGAGTCCCCAGCTGCAGACCCACTGCTCCGAGGAGGACTGATTCCAACATGTCCTCCGTCGGGACCCTGTTTATACCCCTGTCGAATCTGAATTGGCCAGGAGGGTCACCTCAGTGTACCTGGCATGTCTCGATTGGCCAGTTCAAATTTCAACCTGCGGCCTCCAAGGTTTCTTTGTCCCTGCCTGGAGAAGTTTCGTTTCCTGCTGGCGGGATGGGGAGGGGTGGGGGGAGTGTACTGTCACAAGTCTCACTACAGGAAAGACATTGAGGTGCTGGAGCGTGTCCAGAGAAGGCAACCAAGTTGGTGAGGGGCCTGGAGCACAAGTCTTATGAGGAGCGGCAGAGGGAACTGGGGCTGTTTAGTGTGGAGAAAAGGAGGCTGAGGGGAGACCTTATTGCTCCCTACAACTACCTGAAAGGAGGTTGTAGCGAGGTGGGTACTGGTCTCTTCTGTCAGGTGACTGGAGATAGGACAAGAGGAAATGGCTTCAAGTTGCACCAGGGGAGGTTTAGATTGGATATTAGGAAAAATTTCTTTGCTGAAAGTGTTGTCAGGCATTGGAACAGGCTGCCCAGGGAAGTGGTTGAGTCACCATCCCTAGAGGTATTCAAAGAGCATGTAGACAAGGCACTTCAGGACATGGTTTAGTGGGCATGGGTGATGGTTGGACTTGATGATCTTAAGGGTCTTTTCCAACTTAAACGATTCTATGATTCTATGAAAATTAAAAAAGAAATTAAGCTTATTTTGTCTTTTGTTGTTCACAAGTTTTGGTGGGTTTTTCTTTTGTTTTGTTTTTTAAAATCATGGTTTTGTTCCAGACTGTTCCTAAATCTTTACATCTTTTTATTTTGCAAGGCAATCTAGCAAATGCTTATTCTCTTATTTTATTCTATCACTGAATTAGTAGTGGTAGTATATGAATTTCTTCTTATTTGAAGCTCTTGATATCTAAAACAGCCCTTCAATGACTATTCACTTCTTAAGTTCTCAATCTCAATTGAAATCTCTATGGAAAAGAGTATCTTTTCAAATCTCTCTCAAATTTGCCCTATTGTTAGATGTTCACTTTAATTCTGTAATTACTTCATTTCATTTGCAAACCATTCCACGTAAGCTGCTAAGAAAGATGAAAATCAAAGCAGTATTATATTAGAAAAAATGAACAATAATAAAGAATTAAGGAGAATTTTCCCCACAATTTAAGGGCATAAGTATTGCTCTTTTAAAGCAGAGTTTTCTTCTCAGTTCATGCTTATAGTTGCACTTCAAAACTTTGCAGGTTTAGACATGTCTGAACAGAGGAGATATTCTAAAAAATTGATAATATATGCGTATTAAACAGCTGTTAACAGAAACTGGGATGTATTATTCCGTTTGTGGATGAACCTTGTTGCTTTACTTATTTATTTTCAGAAGCATGCTTTTCATGCACTTTTAACAATCTTCTTTTCCATTTCTCCTTGTAATGTTTTTTACATAGTTCCTATACACAGGGTGTTTTTTGGACAGTATCCATCAGCAGATTCATCATTCATCTACAGCTGAAATGCCAGAAACTTCACACACTTTAAAATATTCTATTTCTTCTTCCCTAGCCTGTTGCAGTCATCCATAAGCTCTTACTTAAGAAGAAATGTCTTAATATATCCAAAGATAACCCACTTTTAGATATCAGATAAATGTTGATACTATCTCTTTGATGAAAATCAGTTTTTAAATACAAATTAGACAATTGTTTTCTGCATTATATAGAAAACAGAGAGTTTCCCAGTCATAATTTTTAAATTATGCTACTGCCTGGTGTCATACCACTATCTGGGAAGAGAAAATGGTTTTGTTCAAATTTAATTTGATGTGAATGCTTTTATGATTTTACTGTTTCATTTTAAGAGACTACTTCAGTGAGTCACACATGCAACAGACCTGCATGTGTACCAGATTTGCTAAAATGCTAACCTAAAATTTCAAAGTCATGTTTTCATTTTGAAGTTTTATAGTGTAGACTCTTCTGCAACCTTGAGGAAAGGATCTCTGTAAAGTTGTCAAAGTGGTATACACAGGAATTCACTGCAGGCTAGAAATACTCTGCATACAGAGAAAGACAGGTGCAGCCACTACCTCATATAGCCTCAATGCTTCCTGTAAAGAAAATGAAATTCCCATTAAGAACCGTCTTTCCTGATAGATCAATAATGTCTCTTTTCAAAGATTTGTATTCTGAGTTCATGTAAGACAGAGAGGATATCACTTTTAAGAGACTAGAAAAAAAATACCCTGTCACTGAATCACACATGCTTATAATCTTCATTTTTCTGTCATTAACAGCAATCTTGTTCTCTTAACTTCAAAACTTGAAATAGTAACAATTACTTGAATTTAAGTGCATGCCATACTATGAAAGCTTTCTGAAATACATAGCTGCAATATTTCTGCTAGACTATATGAAAAATGGGTGATCAACCATTTTTGTCATCTATTTTGGAAGAAGAAAAATTGAAGTTTGCAATGATGTTCTACACTTCCATAAGTAATGATATGTTTTTAATTCCTACAGTACTGTGGTGAATGTTGCTGTAATGTCTAAGCTGACAGTTTAATTTCTTTTCAAAGTTTTGAGAAATTGCATTATCTTGTTGCCATGCTTCTGCACTTATAACTGCAAATTTAAATGCAAGGAAAGCAATCCAACTTCTCTAGTAATGACTGGATATCATTGTATGAAATTTTAGTAGAATTAATTTTTTTTTTTTTTAAGTATTTCTTAACATCCCAGTTAGGAAAAGGAAAAAGCACAAAAACTCCTGCTCTGAGAGATCGAAATTGTTTGAGTGAAAGTAGCACTGACCATCAGTCAACTACCTGACATTGATCAGGGCTCTCCTAAATGGCACCTAAAGGGATGTTGGCCTGAGGCTTATACATTTAGAAAAAAAAAAATCTCACTGAGAGGTTGGCTGTAGCATTCTTGTAGAACCGCCAGTAGCTGTTAACACAGCAACCTCGTCCTCCCAAGTATTTCATTCAAAATTAAAGAACGATGTCCAAACATCAGTGCACGAGTCACACCACCACCACTTCTTCAGTTGTGTGATGCTGTTAAGCACTACCTGAGCTGTGCCATTGGAGAAACATACTTTTGGGAACAAATTTATTTCAGCCTTGACTAAGTACAGCACTGCTTCACTGAATGAAACCAATAAGAAGCTTGGTCTCCAGATGAGTCAATTGTAAGGTTTTTCAGAGGTTTTCAGGGCCTCACAGCTCCTCCAGAAAGTAGCAGTTGCTTTTTAAAATCTAGTTGCATATGTTTTGCCCAAAAGCATACAATGACTTACTGACAGAATCAGGAATAAACTCCAGTTCTTGATTTACTGCCCCTTGCTTATTCCACTGTGGTTCACTAATCCTTCATGAAAGCACCATATAGGCCCATATCTTTGTCAACAAGTTGTATTTAATTTTGTTGGCCTTCTGTACCTTCAATTATAAATCAGCATCATTAACCTAATTTTTAATATATTTGGGGGAATCTAGTCTTTTCTGTCTTCTTTGACATATTCCTGAATGTGGTATTACTCGGAGAACCGTGTATCAAAGAAGTAACAAAATGTAATACTCATATATTCTTTTCACAATGGATCAGTTCTCTGACAGGGATTCTCAGTAGCAAGAAGGGACCAGATAGGCCATATATCTGTCAAGGAATAAAGATTCTCCCAGAGCCCACAGATGACTAAGAATGTTACTGAAGACCTGACCTGCAAAATATTAATTTTGTTCAGTTCAATCCACAGATCCTACAGACC
The DNA here is from genome assembly GCF_947461875.1 of Haliaeetus albicilla. Lineage (NCBI taxonomy): Eukaryota > Metazoa > Chordata > Aves > Accipitriformes > Accipitridae > Haliaeetus > Haliaeetus albicilla. Next base: position 21,440,411 of record NC_091488.1, read on the forward strand.
TCCTTTCAGCTAGCTGGAAAAGAAGTTGGATTCTTCTGGCATGCATTTTATAAAAAAAGGGAGGAGTACCTGGACTTGCTATTACACAGTGTCTATTACACAGTACTATTGCATAGTACATTTTTACATAGTGTATCCATTGTCTCATTTGAACAATGAGAGTGCATTTAACTCTCATATAAACTAAACAAAAGCACTGTTTTGGAGTTGGTTTTTTTTTTTGGTTTAACATTAGATCACTACTAGCAAAGGACAAGTTTTAGGACCAGATGCTGTTGCTTTGAGCAACACAGACAAAAATAAGCACACATTTGCTAAATGGAGAGTAAGCAAGCAGACAGCCCTTTTGGATTAATAGACTATTCAAATCGCAGAATTTTAATGTAAGTCAAAAAGTTAAAAAATAAAGGAACTTAATTGATTTTAAATCTAAGTAATTCTGCTTTTAGTTTAATTTGGGGTTTACAAAGTATTATTTTGTCATGCTACTATTTATGGTTTTATAATTATATTTTCCTGGTGTTGCTTTGCTTCTTAGGAAGTCTGGCTACTCTTGCACATAAGGAAGAAAGGAAATTAACCTTGTAAAGTGAAAAAGGAATAGCAATGACTCATATCTTCTAAATGCAGAATTTCTTTTCTAGTCTTAGAGTCTTTCCCAGTTACTGTTACAAGGTAGAACTTATAATGAATAAAAAATTATCTATTGTGTGATTTTATTTCTTTTACAACATTCATTAAATACTTACAGTGTGATATGAATCAGAATAATGGGTAGAACCTTCAGTATGTTGCAGTTTTGTTTTCTCCTGCCTTTATTACAAATACAGAATGTGTAATTGATGCATGTAAGTAAAGTCAGAGGCTGAATAATAAAATGAAGTTAACATTTAAGGAAGACATTATCTTCTTTTACGATGAGTTCTGTGTTGCTTGGTAGTTTTTGGTTTGTTTGGGTTTGCATTCCTGTTACAGCTTGCTAGAGTTTTTTGTTACTCCTTATGCTCAAAATATGGAAAATACACACTATTTTTTCACAGAGTTATGAAGACAAAGATATGCTCAGGTACTGTTAGACTTCAGCTTTAATGAAAACTTTTTTTTCTATTACAGAGGTAGAAATTAAATAACTGCCTATGAAATTATATTCACTTAGTTATCTAAATTGCCTACTCTGAACACACTTAAAAAATTAAGGATGGCATTTTCTGCATTCAGAATATAATATCCAATACATCACTTCGCATAACTCTGTTCCCTGATGCTTTAGTACTTTCTTCTCCTTTCAGCTCCTTCAAGTAGAATCTATATTGATTTTGAATTAATTACTAAACTACCAGAAGACTCAATGGATGATTTCAGATGTAAACACTATGATCTGAAATTTTGAATCATATTAGTCACATTTTGGCCTATCTTCTGATAGCCTTTCTCATGTTGAATAACTTGTTACCTCACACATGATCCTAATGACTTCAGTATAACCATTTCCAAAAATCTCCTAAGCATACAAGAACAAGATCAGTATCTTGCTGTTTAGAAGAAGCTCTCCATATTTCTATATGAGAATATAACTGGTTTCTCAGTCATACTAAACAGATAAAGACACAAAAAAGACAAGGAACATTCAATATATATATATCAATATAGCATTGCATATAAATATTTGACAGCTGCATTAATTCTCAGAGACTGACAAACTGTTGTTCAAAAGCAAATTTATTCTTCCTGAAACAGTTCATTTTTTACTGCTCCTACTAGTTACAGGGAGGACACTCATCAGAAATCTTTCTTCTGATTAATAAAGAGAGAAGGGGATTCAGGGACAGATGGACAAACAATCTTGACAGGCCAAGGAGCCCCTGTATTACCCATTGATATGGTGCCCAACACTACCTGCATTCTTCAGCAAAGAACTGAGTAAAACCAGCGTATCTAAACAGTGATACCTGCTTTCTGAGAAAAGCACTTGTAGAGAACTTCTGAAGAGCTCTATCATTTGAAGAGTTGAGAGATCATCTCATTAAAGAGTATTATCTGACTCTAATAATTTCCCCCTATATAAGGGGGGGGGGAGGGGCAGAAATTATTATGCTTGCCTGATCAATGTCAAGTCTTCTGAAGTCTGGGACTCTTTTATGTGGTTACTTAATCTTAATTTCTTTCCCTTCTGTAACAGGATAATAGGTACTTGTCACTTATTTTTCCATGCATCACTAGGCTTGAATAAAGATATGCTATGCCTGGCATAGGGACTTCAGTGTGGATATCACATTTTCCTCAGTTCAAAACACTATACTCCAGTAAGAAGAGGTGGGAAAAAAAAAAACCCACATGAAAATGAGAGTGAAATACCTTTAACAGGGACCACAGGACTTCTTTTCCTCCCACCTCAGACGCATACTTTCTATCAAGGCTGCTGGCACACAGGCCTTTAAATTGCTAATCTAACGAATGGTATTCATCCAGGACCAATCTGAAAATGAAAGAGGACAGCAGACCCCATTATTTAGCTATTATAGTTTGTCCAACTGTATTTGGTGGGATCTAATGGTTCCCTTAAAAAGATCATCAGCAAGTTTTTATCACTATACATTAAAATCAAACATCCATTAGTTAAGACAGCACAGGCTGCTTGCAGGAGAAATACTTCTTGTACCTGTAACAACAAAACCTTACTCTTGGAGCTGCAAGTCTGTCTTGATAAGGGATATTTCATCTGTACAGCAGTGCTTTCTGTTTCAGTGGGCTTTGGTTGCAAAGGATTTAGATACGTTTCATCTCTTCAAGAGACACATAACCTTTCTGAAAGAAATTATTCTCAACAAAAATAAGGCTTCCCAGTGCTTGAAATGTCTTTTCATTTTTAACTAAGTCAAGTGCTTCTCTCAACAACAAAATTTAAAAGACTCATTGGAATATCTGATTTTGGTTCTCTGTTACTTTCCTTTCATGTACTCATAATTTTATTTTATATACTTGCTCAAAGGAGCACTGCCTGAAAGTGATGTAAATGTAACATTTTTTATGGTGGAGATTTACATTTATGCATCCATTTGTGAAACTACTCATTCATTAAAATTGCCTTCTAAATTTTATTCAAAGATAAGGAAATCTGTTTAAATAGAGATGGCCCTTTTTGTACATAGTAGGAAGGGGTCACAAATTTTTCAGTCACCATGAGTAGATTTTATATTCTAACTCAGATCTGAGATACTACCCTGGAAGTTTATTAGTCAGATGGCTTCTGTTCAGGATTGACTCAGCTCACTGACCTGGACAGGGACCCTCTTACAGCAGTTCACATGAAATCTGAATAGCCTAGTTTAATACAGAAGTTCCCAACTGGAAGTTATAGAAGTTTTATCTGAGAAAACAGGGGAAGTTTAGGAATTTTTAATATTTTTAAGCTTACCAGATAGGAATGCCAAAGTCTGTGTATTCAAAACATGCATGCAATGAAGACATCCTCCAGAACCAAGGCTATATTTTTACTTAATGTTACCATGCCAGTTGATTGCCCTTAGCTTACAGGATTACATGCAGGAGCAGATTCAGAAGGGAAAACCCAAAAGAGGTTGAATTCAATTTTTTTTTTAAGCTATAAATTGAATACAGACAACAAGCATGTGCCGATACTAATTACTGTACCATAAAATACCACATCTAAACTATGAAACTATTTTGGGACTTAAAAAATGGTAATAAATTCAGAAATACAAACCAGTGAACAGCTGCAATAGAAGATACTAGAGGGAAAGAAAGAAATTACTTTATTTTGACAAGAAAAATAAAACTATGAGAAGTGGTCTGGACCCATCACTACAAGTTAAGAAAACATCAATCACAGTAGTTTACGTTTATTATTCTATTAATCCAGGTACTTTTTGAGGTGTCTTCAGCCTATGTGAACAAACAAGGAAAAATGAGACCAAACCAGACCAAGCCTGGGAACCTGTAAGATACTGGAATTAACTTAATTTTTGTTGTTGTTGTTGTCGTTTTCCTAGTTTAGTCACATAAACTATACAGAAGACAATAGTTAATGTTTGTTAATTCTTAATAAAGCTGTTTAAAAATCTGAGTTGCTAAGAAATGCTCTATTTTAGACACAGGGGAGGGAAATTTGAAACTATCAGCTCAGTGTACCACAACTCAATTCTAGGCACTCCGGAACATCGAGTAGTAACACAGAAACTAGATGACTCTTTAGCTTTTGAGGTTAGGAGCTTGAATTTCCACATCCCATGTTCTTTGATAGCTTATCGACTTTGCCCCTGAGATGTTCCAGGTGGGCCTGCTCTACAAAAGACACTTCCCCATCATTTTTGAATTGACTAATGACTTCTCTGTTTAATCAACTCTCACATATAACACAGCAAGAGAGAACAATGCTTAAAAAACATTAAACTGGCAGAACTGGCTACTGAGGAGCTTCATATTGCTGACTATTTGCTACACACCACCCAGCCCATGCTTGTACAGAAGACCCAGAGCCATTCTAATTAAAGGAGCATCATGCTGGTATAGATTTTAAATAAAAGGTTAAGTACAGTCCTGACCATTCTCTGACCAGTAACAAACCACAAACAGCTCTGCAAATCAGAGGATGAATGTGTCCAATTATTTCTTTGCTTAGATTTCTTTTTTTTCTTTTAAACAGTGCCTGAGCAGGCTGCTGCATACTGAACGGCATCTTATAATGCCCAAGCACTGGGAGCATAGACACTCACACTGGCAGCTGCAATTGATGAATGCCTTCTCATTTCATAATAATATTTCCTTAGAAGGTTTATTATACTGGCTTAAACTTTGAGTCAACAAACCTTACATAAAGCAAACAGCTTAACTTGCTAGGATAGGAATCTCTCCTACATTAAAAAGACTGTGCAAGTCTTCTTAATCCTGGGTGAAACTATGCTACATTTGGTATCTTGTTTTAGGCTTCATGAACAGGGACAAAGTCGATTTAGATTTAGATATCTTGAAACACCAGCCAGGAGGCATCCATGAAGAATCTGGCCAGAGTGCATGCCTGGTCTGCTTCCTCTGCCTGTGCAAACAGAAGCTGCTGCTGTTGGTAAAACTCTGACAAAATAAGCTGGAGGCTTTCTAGCAAAACTACCCCAATGTACTGAGCTCCCCAATGCAGAAGATGTCAAAAAGATTGTCACATTCCTGTGGTTTAACACAGAATCTCCTTGCAGCCAGTGCACAACATGACTAAAGGAAAACTCTCAGTTTGCCTCAGTGAGATGCAGTCCCTTGCTGGTGCAAGTACAGAGCATGTCAAACTCTCTCAATTTGCATAGCAATTAGTAGACAAGGACAAGCTGTAAAACTAAAGATGGACAAATCTGATATGAAAACAAATTTCATGCTGAGGATTCTCAGGTGTTTTTAGCAGCACTGCCAAATGAGAAATATGATTTGAGAGAAATCTGAGTCTGATTAACCACTGTTTTCCTGTTGTGGTCGAGACTGACAAACGACAAGTAAGCATTCTTATAGTACAAGCAAAGAAAGTTTTTTACTACTACAAGCCAGCAAATTTATACCCATTATACTTGTTACCTTGTACATATGTCTGTCCCTTATTGGTCAAAAAGTTGTCAGAAGTTGTTTTTCTTACCCCTTATTGGGTGACTTTTTCAGGTTCCTTATCACAACATTGTGCGATCATGGCAAAAGGTATCAATTTGTCTATTAATACAAAAACTTGAATTGAAACTGTCAGATCAATTCTCCACACATGTCTATGCACAATTGCTTGCTCTACTTCTGTAATTACTTCTTTTGCCTCAGGGGTTAATGCCCGTGGTGCAGCAATATCTGTATCACCCTTCAATAAATCCAAAAGTGGCTGTAATTTCGATGATGGCAACCCTAAATAGGGTTGAAACCAATTGATCACTCTGGCCAATTTTTGTACATCATTTAAAGTTTTTATCTCCAATTGTAACTGAATGGGTTGTGGTGAGACCGTCTGATTTGATATTTTCATGCCCAAATACAGCCACGGCTGTTGACGCTGTACCTTTTCAGGTGCAATAACTAGGCCTAATCACTGTAGTGAATCACGTGCTGTGACTTCCATTTCGCTTAACATCTGTTGAGACGGAGTGGCTAACAAAATGTCATCCATATAATGATAACAATAACATGGTGGGAATGCAGCACGAACTGAACTTAAGGCCTTTGCCACAAACCACTGACAAATGGTGGGAGAATTTTTCATTCCCTGAGGCAAAACTTTCCAATGGTACATTTTCGCCGGCTCACTGTTGTTCATTGAAGGTACAGTGAAAGCAAACTTCTCCATATCAGGTGCGGCTAAAGAGATGGTGAAAAAACAATCTTTTAAGTCCATTACAATAATTTCCCATTGCATTGGAATCATAGTTGGAGAAGGTAACCCTGACTGCAATGCCCCCATGGTTGCTATTACCTCATTAATCTTTTGTAAATCATGCAATAGCCTCCATTTTCCAGATTTCTTTTTGATCACAGACACTGGTGTGTTCCATGGGCTATGAGAGGCCTCAATATGTCCTGCGGCCAATTGTTCTGCAACTAAAGATTTCAAGGCAAGGAGTTTTTCATGATTGAGGGGCCACTGATCCACCCACACTGGTTTATCTGTTAACCAGGTCAGTGCCAGTGTCGGGCACTCCACGCCCTGCAGCACAGTGGCCCCTATGAAAAATCCATGGTAAGACGCACCCCCCATTGATCCAACACATCTCGACCCCTTAAATTAAGTGGCAAAGTGGTGACATATGGCCTCACAGTGGCTTTCTGTCCTGGGTTGCTTATTAGCACAGGTTTTGCTGCAATAAAACTATTTGAAACTCCACCTACACCCAACATTCCTTCTGCATTTACAACCAATGGCCACGAGGAGGGCCAGTTATGCTGTGCTATGATGGTCATATCAGCCCCAGAGTCCAGCAAACCTATCAATTTTATCTGTGATGGGGATGAATTTGCCATAGTGAGGGTACAGGTCATTTCTGGCCTGCTTTCCGTAATGCGTTGCAACAAAAATACCTGCGGCTTTCCAGTGGACCCAAAACTTTGAGTACTACGAATTACCTGTTCTGTCACAGGCACACAGTTCATAAATGGTACGAATTGAGCAATTTGTATGCCTCCTTTTATAGTGACTGGAGGGGTTGCAGTAGATACCATTGCACATATTTGCCCGTGATAATCAGCATCAATAACTCCCACATGCACCATTAACCCTTGCAAAGTACTACTTGATCGTCCTATTAGTAAGGCACTTAATCCTTTACCAATCACTCCCCAGGCTTCCAGGGGCACTTTATGCACTCCTTGGGTAGATAAAGTTACTGTGTGGGTGGTGCATCCATCCATCCCGGCTGCTTCTTGGGTTTGTCCCTGTAACTTGTCACAAAGGCTTGTGGTGTCTGTGCTGGCTGTTGTACCAGAAAGGGGTTGCTGGAGTGGTAGGGCATTTGTGTCTGCATGCGCCCCTTCATGCTCTTTCTGCCATTTCCTCACTGGAGGGGTTGACCGCTAGCATGAAATTTAGATTTACATTGCTTTGCAAAGTGTCCCAGCTTTCCACACTTAAGACATGTAGCTGCTCCCACGGCCACCTGCCCGGCTCCTCCTTTTCTATTTTTAGCGGGAGAGTTAGCCTTGACACGTCCAGTCTGCCTGCAGCAGTAACATTTCTGATTAGACATACGCACTATTGCAGACATAGCTGTAGCTAATGCAGACATTTTGTGTTCAACAGAGCCCACCTTCCCGCAAGCCGTAATCATAGCTTCTAGGGTTGGATCCCCAGGGACCATCTCAATCATCTTCTGACAACCTGTGTTAGCATTGTCACAGGCTAACTGTTTTACCAGCATTTCTCATATATGTGCATCAAATACCTGCCACTCTATAGCCCCCATCAATTTCTCTACAAACGACAGAAACGGCTCCTTAGCTCCCTGTTTAATCATGGTATATCTTGCCTTAGGCTCTGCCAGCTCTGCTGTTCGGAGCAAAGCTTCTACACCAATAGTCTTTACTTGCTCCAATACAAGTGGATGCCATTGACCCTGATGTTGAGGATTATTAAATTGACCAGTCCCAGTCAGAACATCAGCTCCGTTACCATAAAGTGGATCGGTTTGTGAAAGCTGCAAATTGTGTACTGCTTGCGCCTCTGCTCTCTGAGTCCAGATACTATGAAAAACGGTGCATTGCACAGGTTGGAAAACAATTTGAGCAATTTGAGCAATATCATAAGGTGTCATTTCTTCCATAATTAATAGGTGTATTAATTGCATAACTGCCGGGGAGTTGGAACCATATTGCACAGTTGCCTTTTGTAAATCCTGTATAACTTTCCACGAATATGGTCTATTTTCATCCGTAATTCCTTGTCCTGGATCACCCCGTACCACCGGGAAAGCCATCGCCCCAGTCCCCTTAAATTTGTTTCACCGGAGTTGCCTGCTGTTACAGGAATGTTAATTTGCTTGGATAAGTCCCAATTTCCTTCTTGCAGAGCTCGAGCTTTCACCTGCTGCCAGAATTTCAGGGGGTTGTGGGGACTGACAGTAATTCGAGCCGGCGGAAGGACCCAGGGCTGTCCTCGGCAATGCGAGCCTCCCTGTAATTGTCCCTCCTTCAGTGTTCCCGCAGACCCCCCAGAATCAGGATCCCCCATATCATTGTCCATGGGATCATCCCAATCCTCTGACGTTTCGGCTGGCAGAGGGGGTACAGGCATGAGGTCCACTGTTACCCTCCCCGTGCTTGGGGGGGGGGGCTATTCATCCCTTCTTGATCCTCTGAATCAGGCGGCAAGGGGGGGCGGACGGGTTAACCAGCACCTCTGCCATTTCAGCAGGGCATACGTCACTACCAGGAAGCAAGTCCTGTGGACGCTTATATGTTCTGTCTTTAATAGTCTGAGGATGTCCTGAGGGCTGCTCATCATCAGAGTCATCAACTAAAGGGTTCTTTTGTTGGCCCCTTGGCTTTGGCTGCCCTGTGCGCTTGTCAGAGCACTGGGCAACAGACCCCACGTCCTCTGTGGGAGAGGACTGCTCTCCCCCCACAATAGGGACATCTGGCTCCTTCATCCTATCCCTTTGTTCTCTAATGTCTTTGACGGTTTCAAGGAGCAGGTACCACTTCATCAGGAGGCTGGCTGCCTCCTTAGACCCACGCACTGTCAAACAGCTTGTCCCCAAGTCCTTGCCACACAGGCACATTAAATGCAGTCACTGTATCTGCTTTATATCCATGTTGCTTGCCCCATAAGAGCATTTTCCACAGCATTAACTCTTCTACTTTAAGTCCTGTCTTCTGCAATATTACTTTCCACATATTTACAATTCCGGCATCCTCTTTACTGAGGGTCCCGCCCATGTTCCTGGCAGCTCACCTGTTTATCTCCAGGTGTCAAGTATCGGTCCGGACTAGCAGCTCTTCCCGCCGCTCTCAAGCTATGCTGGGCTCTGTCTCCACTGGTCTCCTCGCAGTCACAAGCATTATTTACAGCATCACATCAGGATCACCAATTGTCGTGGTGGAGATGGACAAATGACAAGTACACATTCTTATAGTACAAGCAAAGAAAGATTTTTTATTACTACAAGCCAGCAAATTTATACCCATTATACTTGTTACCTTGTACATATGTCTGTCCCTTATTGGTCAAAAAGTTGTCAGAAGTTGTTTTTCTCACCCCTTGTTGGGTGACTTTTTCAGGTTCCTTATCACAACTGCAAATGGTCAACACATTCCTTAAACTTAGTTTCCCAGGCATGCTTCTCATCCTTTCTTGTTCTCTCACGGGAACACTGTAATCTTGTCAAGGTCAATATCCTCCCCAGGCCCCTCGGTCCAGGTGAGGTCCTCCACATTTTCCTGCAACTTTACTCTAGCAAAAAAAGAGGATTTTGACTGTAGTAGCTGCTGCAGTGTAACCCTAAGCAGGACCAGCGTTTTTAAAATGCAGTTGTCCCTTATAATTCAAAAAGAAACCTGCTAAAACCACCCACTTGCCCTTCAATGATACCTCCTAGGCTTGTCACACTGCTCACATTGAGCAGAGCACACCACATAAGAGAATTACACAGTGCCCAAGGGCAAGGGAGCGTAGCGATCCTGACTGTGCGACCACTGTACACGCAGGAGTTAGTGATTCACAGCACGGTTAGCATGAGTAGGTCCAAGCTTATGCTGTGCTGTGCTGCATGGAGAGGACAGCCTGGCCTTCAGGCTGCTCTGTGCTGTGCATATCGCTCAGACGCAGGATAAACTTTGCTGGTTGATTGTAACAAAGGAGACTGCAGGCAGCTCCCACTTGGTACCAGCAAGTAAATTACCTGCATGTCCTTGCCTCCACCGAGAGCTGCAGCAACAACTTCCCATGGGAACGTTCTTTCGCTGAATCCTAGAAATGATGAATATTGCTGGTTTCCTTGTAAGAAAATCCCATAAGAGCTAATAGGAGCAAACAGGGTAGGCCCTTCCAGGGATGGGGTCTGCACAGGGTGCTATGTCCTGACCAGAGGCTCCTTCAGTGCTGCACAGCGCAGGGCCCCAGCATCTGAAGGGACGTAGGATTATCTACACTATTTTTTTTAGCTCTAATACACAGCATTTAAAATTATTCTTCACAGAGCCTGAATGCTTTTCTTACTGGGATCATAACAAACCAAGTCACCCAAAGTGGGTATTTAAATTCTGTTTTCATTCCTCTCCTCTGATCTTGAGGCACAGTTGATCAGAGCAAAATGTTTACTTTCCCTTCTCTGCTATGCAGAGAAAAAGATATTAGGACTCAGATGGCTAGCAAAAAGACTTGTGTTTGAAAGAGACATGAATTTCTACACGAACAATGCTAGCTAAACTGCTATTTAAAATGCATGAATGGTGTGATGTCCTGAGACTTTGCAAAACCCAAGACTGTTCATCACATGCAACTGTCATGGCAAGCCATGCTTTTAACTAGAGAAGTGTTATTGCTAATCAGAGCAGACAAAAGGAGCCCTTAATGTTAAATTACTACCCTATCATTCAGTGGGAGATTTTCTATCTGAAAATCTGTGTGATAGAACATTACATAAAAATAATGAGGGAATACTAAAATGGCAAAATGCTCAATATTGTGTAATTTGTACCTAGAGAGTCATCACAGTGTTCTGTTAGGCTGTATTGTAAAGATTGGTTTTAAGTGCTTAGGTACTCAAAATGGTGCGGTCAAATACAATGAAGGAATCCAGCCAGAAATCCTACAATGAATGGATCATTTCCTACAGATTCCCTAAGGTCCTGTCCACTGCAAATGACACCCTTAAGAACAGAGCCAAAATTATCATGTTAAAGACAGTCTCTGACAGGCTTGATGGGGTGCTGTGTGTCAAATGAAAAAAAAATTCTTAATATCTTCCTCAAAATTCTACAGATTTTATTTAGCCAGGTAAATAATACAGTGAAGGACAATATTTTTTTTTTTATTATTATCTTTACTTGCTTATCCTTTCTAGATATATTTCTTCCCAGACTTAAGCCTGCTCCTGTAGTCAAGTTTCAAATATGACATTCTGGTTTGCACTAAAGTTAAGAGAAACTTTGGTATTCACCTTATAAAAAAGTAAGTGTTGGGCTAAAGCATAAAAAATTGCCAGTGGCTTGCAGTATTTGATACTGTGTTTGCTGCTCCACTGCATTTGCACTGGATGAGAGACTACTTCAAACAAATATAAGCTCAGATATTTGAAATGTACCTCACCTTTAATACAAAATGAAAATGACTACTTAAAGAATGCACTAAACAGGCTGCATAAGATATACCTAAGAAATCAAAAAGAAAACAATTTATTTGTAGAAAGAGTTGTGGGTATTCAAGTTTAAATTATGTATCAGTGTAACTGCATCATTCATTGTCATTAGATTACAGGGTATTCTAGGCATTGTAGGTAGTAGGAATGCAGACAAAAAGATGACAATCAATGTTCTTTTCAAATAAATGTGAACCAGATACTAACAATTTATTAAAATTATTCCCCATGAGCCATACTACTATTACCCTGAGATAAAACATCCTGAAACTGGTTAATAAACATAAACATTCATCTAAATTCATTTCATTCTCTGCTTTTGAAAGTACGATAAAAACTTCAGTAACAAGCATTTTTCTTATTCTCAAGAACATAAACTGAAGGGAAAATAAAATCAGTTTTCTAGTACTGAGACTGGAAGGTACTGATATAGTGAAAGAAGCTAGTTAGAGATGGGAAGAAATCTTTCCTGATTTCAGTAAGGAAAATTCACAGGAGATAGAGTTTAGTAAATTAAAGAGAACTAAGAAGGTAAAGAAGCAACAAAATAGTTATAAATTGGATTGAAATATGTACAATTAATAATTAACTAATTGCTTTTATGATGTACTTAAAACATTATACATTTCTAAAGGGGCTAAAAAAACAGAGAACTCCGTAAGGCATAATATGCTATGAATACTGTATATCAACAGAGGATGAGTAAGCTGACAATATTTCTAACCATGTTTAATTAAAAACTGCAAACAGTTACTGATGCCCTTCAAAAGATTCCATTTTACTTTACTTACAATCGAATGAGGTCCTTGAGGTGATAAGACAGACAGTAATTCTAAGCAGAGAGTAAAAAGTGATAGCTTTTGCAATGATGCTTAGCAGCTCCTTGACTACTGTCCTTGCCTGAGGATCATATAGGTCTAAGAACAAAAAGTGTTTCTCTTTTACACCAGAGAATATTGACACTTACATTAGTTCAATTAATGAACAAATTAATGTAAATAAAAGCAACTTCATGGAAATTACCCAGTACAGCATCCTATCCAACTACTAAAAATCTGTATTACAAATAGGCATTTTGAAGTATCAGTATGACAACATGAGTGGTTGGAATTCTTGGTAAAGTAAGACAAGACCTTTTTTTCAACATATAATTTAAATTGGTATGGGAGGAAGGACAATAATGCTATGTACTTTGAGCCCCACATATGTAAGGAGCAGAGGAATTGTGAATATTTCCTTAACTTGTTTAGTCAAAGGATTAAGTTATACGAATAAAGACTATAGAGTTGGGATTTTACTTTGCACATTTTATCAGAGAATCACAGAGGCCTGCAGGAGGCAGTATCCTCATTTTTACAAGAACAGAGGCAAGCTATAGTGATATAAACTCTGTCACATTTGTAAAGCAATTCAAGGACATCACTAAGATGAGCTCTAGTCCTTCCATTTCCCCAAGCCACATCACCAGACCACACTGCTTGAAGTTGAAGATAAAACTTACAGAAAATAGTGACAAGTGCACTGATGGATAAGGTGTCTTAATCTGTCTACAGTTTGCATTTAGTGATCAAAAATTGACCCTATAATTATTGCACAGTGGTTATTTATGAAGTATCTTATTTGTCTGTTCAGTAAGTGAAGGACAAAAATGTGAAAAAGGGGCAAAATTATTTGAAAATATAGCTTGCCTTGCAATACAATTGTTCTTAGAACATCACTAAGAAAGCTGGAGTTCAAAAAAACAGCTGTGCTGGTCAAGTCTGGCCAGCTACTTACCCAGAGGGGAAAAAAGAAAATCCAAGAAAGCACTTTTCTTCCTTCTCTCTCTCTCTGCCCTTGGCAATACATCAGCATGTAAGTGAAATCTGCCATAAACTAAAAAGGAAAAAAACCCCTACAAAACACCAAACCCAAACAAAAAAAACCTCAACAAAACACCAGAAAGAAATGGGAGGGGAAAGATGGCTGTGCAAGCTATTAATGCTCTGAATTAAGAGGTCTAAACTGGCAATCTCAATGGTTTTCAGTTTTGCTGCTCAACAGGATAGTTTGAGTTGATGGAAAGTATTGATCAGAAATCTTCTCACCAGTAAGATGCCAAATTAACTCAGGGAAAAGACGAAACTACTCAGAAGTTAGCGTGAGGTACAGTATGAGAGAGAACAGCTCGGGGCTAACAAACCTGTCAAAACAGAACAGACAAGTTGCCCGAGTAAAAAAGCTCATGGATCTGCAGATGAAAGCGAACCCAAAGGAAATTATAGTGCTAAAACCCAGCAGAACAAGGTGACACAAAGGTCAAACATAAATTTTTGCTTTTATGCATGCTATTAGAGCCAAGAAGCAGATGAGAAAGTGCCCACCCCTACAAGGGCTGCTTCTTGAGCAAAAACTCTCCTAGAATGAAGCTGTTAACATCACCTTTGCTTCTTCTCATGGAATGATGGACCCCATCCTTAAGTACACAAACTCCATCACCCCTAGTATTCCCTAGAAACTGGACAACTAGACTGAAATGGCACCAAAGTAACTTATAAGCAGATACTGGGATAGGAGGAAAAAGTCCCATCTATTAGGCCATTCACTAATCTATGCTTTTTAAGCTGTTATAATTAAGTAAATAATTAAATATAAATTGTGGTGGGGAGAAAAAGATATAGAAAGAAAGTATGCAAGAGTTAGGTCTCTGCTCACCTTTGACGATGGAGAGTCCTTTTCAAATTCCTAATCCAAAATAAACAAGTATACAAGACAAAGACTGACAGTAACTTTGTGCAGAAATAAACAAAAGCCAAATGGCAAAGACATCCTTTCCTGGGTTATGGGTTGTGGTCTCAGGTCCTCAGCTTCATACAGTTCCTTTTAGTATCCTGTTGAGGGAAAAGGGGAACTCATGATACAGATGGAGCCAAGAACTTCTTCGAAACCTATTTACAAACTTAACAATAAATATAATTTAACTAGACTAATAATTATCATTAAAACATAATAGTTCAAAGGAATACAACAAAAGTATAATTAGTAATACCTTTAAAACTTAAGAAAACTTACCCTTTTCCTCTGATATTATGCCTATCCTCCCCAAGCCCCTCTGGGTGGCAGGATGAGAGTCTGGGGGCGCCACAGTGCATCACTAGTGTCCCCAGGTCTCACTGGGAGAGCTGTGATGGTAGTATGAGGTCTCTTCCTTCTCAGTCCTGGGGTCCAATTGGATTTGTCTTTATAAATGCTTTTTGTATGTTTTCCCTTTTTTTACACTTTTCCTGGGGTATTCTCAGTCCAAAGGGTATCCTCCAATGAAAAACAGACAAAAAAACAAACATAAGATAAGATCTTAAAAATATATGTATATTCCATTTGGTGAAAGTATGTGCGGGAAGATTTGTTTTTTAGAAGAATTGGAACTCAGAGGTGGAAACCAACCTGCATGTGGAAAGTGTAAGCATCCACTACAGAAAAGTGTGAAATCTATTTTAAATTCAGAAATGTGCACACACACAAAATATTGTTGAATGCAAGAAATTTCCTTTCCTTCTTTCTGGCATGTCAAACACTATTGCACTCCTTATCTTGATAAACACTCTTAATCTTCTTTTTTCCTTTCCCCTAATTATGGCCTTTCTGTCTTTCTCTTCTCCCTGAAGTTTCCATCATTCTATCTTTCCACTGAGTCTCCTCCTCCAGCAGAACATACGCAATCCCCTTCTGTGCCTATGTACATCATAACATTTTCAACTTGCTAGCTAATTTCAGCGTAGCTGAATGATAAACTTTTGTTATGTTTCTACAAAGGCAGTGAAAAGGGGCAGCCAGGTAGGGGAAGGAGGGCACTCTGGGCACAGTGTTGAGTAATGAGTTCAAGCATTATCAGAGTCCAGAGAATCGCCAAGGAAAGTGATATTACAAGTGGCTCAATCCCAGAAAAGGCTTTCTTCAGAGCTCACACACTTTGGAACAACAAAAGCAATAAAACTTCATTCACCCTGATGATGTGAATTACTTCTTTCATCTCATTTCTGTCTGGGAAGTAAGGAGAGACTAAAATATAACCTTATGTAATGAGAAAGCTGTAAAGGTCTTATCTTACTCCACGCATATTTTAATGAGCTGAATTTTGCATTCTGTTTGTCTGCATTTCCTTTATATAGCACTCAAACCCCTCTGAAAACCATGAAATTAACAATTTGAAATTGCAGTAAGAATCATTCAAGTTTTTACCACATCTGCTTTCACTGTAATATTTTTCAGAAGACTAAGTTTGTATTGTACCATTGTCTTCTTTCCTTTGAAACCATGGTCACTGAAATTAAGTATCAGAATTTTAATATCTCATACAATCTGTAACAGGTGCTTTATTACCTCAACCTTTTCAATATTCTGAATGTTGGTTGCCCTGCTTTTCCCTTCCACAGAGCTTACAGCCTCACTAAAATATAGGAAGAAAGGTGCTGGCCAGCAAGCAAAACCACAAAATATTGAAGCTGAAAGAGAAAAGGTCAAAATTTTCAAAATCCACTGTCCTGTTTTATATATTTCGGGAATTTTAACAACCTCAGAAAGAATCCTTTTTTTTTATGTTATTTTAAGAATGAGTAACTAGCTACTGACAGATTTTTTAAGAGACAGTAATGAACTGAGTATATTTTGTTAATTTTTCAATTAAAAAATAAAAAGAGATGAAAATTTCCTTTTCCATTGTTCATCAAAATAATACTCCTTTTCCCTTATAATACAAATTTTCATTTTCAAACATTTATCATAAAAGCAACAAAAATGAAAGCCTGGTTTCTCAAAACTGCAAAACAAGGAGATTCCACCAGTAACCCCATCTCTCCATCACTTTTTTCTGTAACAGCACACAAATTGGATCGATTTACCAACTGCATGGCAGATCCAAGTTTCGGTTCCATTATCTGTTTGAGAAGACTGAAATCTACAATTTACACAGAAACACCCTCTTCCAAAAGAGAATACTCTGATTTCAGAGCATGGGACAAGTCTCAGTCTCCTTTTATTGCAGCTTTCAAGTATTTAAATACTCAGTAAGTTGAAACCAAAATGTCACCAAGATGCCTGGTGGAGATGTGGTGTCGGAGACATGTCACATGCCAGTTCTCTACTTGCATTGCTTCCTAGGCTCCAACGGAGGGGCACCGCAGAGGCAGGATTGGGGCCAGGGGGACCCCTGCCCTTGTCACAGCCTTGGGAGTGGGGCAGCACACATGACGTTGGGTATCACCTGCCCTTTGAGGACAGCCCTGAGTTTGTTCTTCCCATCCTGTTCTCCCCCTCCTGCCCCTGCAGCCCAAAGCACATAACACAGTCAAATCTGGGAACAGCTAGGTATCTGGGAGACAACTTATTTATTGAAAGGAAAGAAACAGCCAGATTCACAGTGGACATCTGAATAGCTACAGGAAGACTCTTGGAAAAATAATACATTAAGCTTACTGAAGGTTTAGCCAATGAAAGCGAGAGATATATTATTTGTCTGCACAATGGAAAAGCATAAAAAATAAATTAATTCTTCTTTAAATCTCTTTTTCTTCATTAATAGAAAGGCTAAAAATGACCCAGAGCACCTGCATCTTCTGACAACTTCTCATAAAATGGATATTGCTTCAAAGTTGAGTCCCATATCATGGCAAACTGCATTCTGGTAACAGCAAAGAATTGAGTTTGCATTTTCTTTACCCATTTTTCAGTTACTCACAAAGACAAGCATAGTGCTGTTTAAGAAACACAGGTCCAACATAACAATAAACTGAAACAAATTGTTCTCCATTATTTAAAATCTTTGCTTCAGCTACAGTCCAGCTACAGTTAATAATAATAGCATTGATCAACCACAAACACTAAAATAAATATCAAGAAAGTCTGAATTCATCCATGATTAACCCCCCATGACTTGGGGTGACAATTTTCAGCAAAGAACAGATGCTTCCACTCTACATAGCAGCATGAACTATCCTACAATATACAGCCGTCTCTCATAAGTCTCATTTATGAGAAAAAAAAAAAAATCAAGTTCCTTAAAAAACAGAATCACTCTAGATAATTTAATGTAGTTATAATTTTTTTTCCTAAATTCTAACTTACCATTTTTAACAATAGTGTACTACAGATAATACCTTTGGAATTTTGGGAGTTTATTTCTAATGGACTGTAAAATATTCTGACTTAAGAATACATTTCATAAAATTAAGTTAAAAAACCCTCAAACTCTTAATATGAGACCACTAAAATGTATTCTTATAAAAGCTAAGTAGGCTAGAACCTGTGTACAAGCCCTGGGCTTGTGCGAGATTTTCCTTGTTTGGTCACTGCTACCAATGGTCAAATACTGAATTACTCTGCATATCTTTAATAAATTGTGTTATTGCTACCTCCCATTAAATAATGAATTACCATCTGTTTCACCCCATAGTGATTGCCTTACAAAGTTCTTCAGAGTAGTCGCATTAGCAGCTACAAAATGCAGCATGTTACAGAGATACTCCAGTATTTGTGATATGTTGCAGGAGGTCACAGCTGTATCCATAAGATGCTGCACTTGTAGTTCATCCATCTGCCAGGTAAGAAGAGCTTATCAGCTTGTGCACGGACCTGTATTGTTTTCTGAAGCCAAGAAAAACTAGAACTACATGGGCATATATTACTGTCTCCTGCAATCCCTATTTTTTTAATGTAGACATGGTTTAAAGTATCTTTTCAACATCTTCAGGGCATATCTGACTACTGGGTATAGTATACAACTTTTGCTTCTTTTGATTATTCATGTGAATGATATTACAAATGCATAAATCAATTTTCCTGGAAAAAGTTAACCGCCAGAATTAACTGAGAGGAATGCAAGTTGGGTAGAGCAGCCTGCCCAAGAGCAAAAGTGACAGCTAGTTTTGTTGCGGTAACTGTGGAGCTCTTCCAGATTGTTCTTTTAGGAAATCTATGCACGTAAAAAAATACAAATTTAAAAAAAAAAAAAAAAAGAAAAGAAAGTGGTATTTTCTTTCACAGATTATGTCTGCCAAACACAAAGTAATGCTTGAATAAAAGTGACATTTATGTACACTAAATGTTTATGAAGTTCTTGATGTGTTCCTTGTGTAATTATCTCTCAATATTGCATTCTGACATCAAGGGAAGTCAAGAACAGCTGTTCACTTCATAGCAAACTGTTATTTTTGCCTTTATATATATATATATCTATTTTCAACATTTTTGTGTATGTATATACACACACATATACATACACAGAAATGCATGTATCTGTACTCTTGCAGATAGATACTGATAACAGGCTAGGAGAGTTTTGCTTTATAGTCTATCAGTAAATACTGGAGCTGACACTCCGGGTGAACAGCTGGCTAAGTTGTAATGAAATTTAATACTGGAAATAGTCAAATTTAAATAGAGATACTTTCTTCAGAAAAAAAAAAAACCAACAAGATAAATTTGTTGTTTATTTGTTTTTTTTTTTTTCAAATCTGTAAACTTAATAAACCACATTTGCTGCCTCACCAATTTTTACATCCTCTTGCAAACCACTTAGAAAGCTGGATTCAGCCATTTTACTTGCACCAACAATCCATTTCTCCACATAAGATTAATCACTGTGGGAACATTTCATTAATCATTGTGGGGAAGGGTATCAGATGTGGTCTACAGCAAACCTGGAATATTATACTAGATCAAGCAAATAAATCTTCCTTTAAGAAAGATAAACCTACTCACGATTCGCTCCTTGAAAAAAAGTATTGACTGGATTTATCAGTTTACTCTGGCCACTTAGCACCATTGAGACAACATGAAATACCTGAAATATTTATATGCTAGTTTGCACCTATCCAGCAGAGAGCCAGTCTGCCATTTCAGCTGATAAACAGATCCAGGTGTAAAGCTTGTAGGGGCAAAGGAACCACTAGCTGTTAGCTGCCTTCCCCTTTCCCATACCACATATAGAGGACATCCAGGAGAAGAAATGGGGACAGATCATGACCTCCTCCATTAAAATCCTCTATCTGTGAAAAGGATGACAATTATACTAAAATAATAGAAGATGTTAGTGTATCTGTAACTTAACAGACAAATATATAAAACAGATAAACATAACAGCTCTGGGTAAAAGATAATTATATCAAGTACATTAACTTAGAGAAGTTTCTCTGATCAATGGCATCTGGTATTATCATATTTTAAAGTAGCAGTAGGTTTGTCTTGCTTGGTTGCAAAGCCTGACATGGGAAAGTGTTGGCAGATCCATACCAACATTTTTAATCAAAGCTTTAAAGTAATATTACATCACTATTTGAAGGTCAGGGGTGGCTGCAATTATTTCCTTCTTTACTGAATAGAGCCCGCTTGCATAATTTTCTGGTAATTCAAGCTCCAAATCAAATCAAAGCTTTGTTTCAAATTTCCAGGCCTTTCTTACTAAGTTCTAAATGATAATCTTGGTGTTTTTACTAAGTCAAAATATTGAGTTGATAGGCATTCAGTTAAAGTCCTAGGATTGTCCACATTCATATTAGAACAAAATTTGTAGTGCTTTCCTGACAATAAGCAATTAGTGTAAACAAAACCAAACACCTCTCCAAATTCAAACAAACAAAAAGAAAATATGATGGCAATAGATAACAGCAAAATGCAGTGAGCAGAAAGGGGCTTTGAAAGAGACATGATATAAAAGATAGTGAAAAAAATAGGGTTAAGTTTAAAATTTCCTTATCAGCAGGGCTTCTAATGTGCTTAGCAAGATGTGCTTTAATGTTGCTGTTACACAGAAATTTCTTATTTGGCACCTGTTTCTAAGGGTTATTCAGTAAAATTTTCTAAAAGGAAAACTGAAAATATTTATTCATAAATAGATATATTCCAAAATAGCTTTAATGACATTTAACCACCCACTTATGTGCAGTCACCCAGAACAAGTATATTGTTTCTATATACTGTAATTACACTACAAGATAAAGGTCTCTCACGTACAACTAACCACTTAGTAAATGATAGGCTATGTTGATAATTACAGACATTGCTGAAATCACAAAATGAAAATCTTTTTCTAAGTTTCCTAATAATCTTCCCTGTAGGCAGTTCTCCTATTATACATGAATTCTACAGAAACTCAAAGAAATTGTCATAAGGCAGAAATATTTGTTTGAATAGTTCCTGCTGCCAGCAGCAAACCATAATTTATCACACTCTGGGATACACAGGCTGTCATTAATTCAACTTGCATCTGTAAGTGCTTATTTATGCCATTCTGTAATCACATGGCACAGACTTGGTCTAAATAATATCAGTAGCATCTTGGAGGATTTACTGATGATACTGAAAGAAAGCTATTCCAAGTTTTTTGTCCCAAATTCGCTTCTGCACAGGTTTTAAAATCATTGGTCAGTTATTGGTGGTAGACCATGGAAATATTCTTTACATTTTTTAATCCATCTCTGCCAGTACCTAAAAAAAGCAGAAGATTTTAATGGGACACTTCACTTGCTTCAACAAGCTTCAGATCACAAAGCCCATTCAGAAGATAAAACAAAGCAGTAGTGGTATAAGATGGAACTGATTGGAGATTGTCATGGTTTATCCCCAGCCGGTAACTAAGCACCACGCAGCCGCTCAGTCCCCTCCCTCACAGTGGGATGGGGGAGAGAATCGGGGAAAAATAAATAAAACTCATTCAGCATTTCTAATCCTGGTGAGCTCTTTTTGTGTCTCTAATCATCTTGTGTGTTCTATTATCTGCCCAATGGGAGAGGAAAAGAAAAAGACAGTTATTCTTCAGGCAGGTGAAGGCTGCCATTTTATTTCTGTACAAAGAATAAGGGTGAAATTTCTATGTCTTGAAGATGTCAGCCAGTCCTTCCATCTTAAAATAATCTGAAAAAGCTACTCATCCAAAGAGAATTGATGAAAGATTCGACCTGCCTAGGAGATAAATTTTTGAACAGTGGTTATTTTAAGAATATATAATTAAGAGAACTCAAAATGAACATGAGTGTGCTTCCCAGTGAATGCCTACCTAAAGGAAACATGGTCTCAAACACAATATTAAAACATAATATTAAAACATAATATTAAAACATATTAAAAATATTAAAAGGTGAGGAACAAAAATAAAAGGGAAAATATTTTAAGAACTAAGATGCACAAAACAATGTGATACACTGTTCCAGTGGCTTTATCACAAGACTTACTGTAAATGGTATTTTTCTTAAAACTTCAATTCCCTGAGGTCACATGGTAATATGAATTTTAGATTTCATTATTTTCTATTCCTCTGGGTTTCAAAGAAAGCATTGAATCTTAAGGCTGAAAGAAGGCAGATACAAAGAACCTACAATTAATCATTAAAAAGTAATCTTATCTAATCTGAATATTTTCCTTTTTTTTTACTTTTTTTGAGAACGGATGCATGACTTTTGAATGCTGGGTGTTGGCAACTCTGGATTACTGACAAATTAATATTCATGGTTGGTTAACATACATCTTCACAAACAATTAATGTTATATTATAGCTAATACTAGGTGTTCATTATTTATTGCGAACTGAGCTGTCTGACCTCCAAAAAGTGAAACACTATTTGAGGAACTACATCAAGATCTTTTCTACCTTGCTAAAACTTTCTCAGAAATATAAACTCTGGATATTTCACAAGTGACTAGTTTGTACCTATGCACAAAGATCGTGGTATTTTGAGGTAAGAAAAAAAGTAGTAGTTCAGGAAATATGTTTCTTTAGGGAACCTATGTGTTAGCTTACAGCCAAACTAACTTTTCCCATCTACTGTCAGTATGAATGATTGAAAACTAGTACAAAAAGTCTCTCTCTGTATATTTTCTATTTATATGAAACACCCATATACAGACAAAGACACGTTCACATATGTCCTTCAAAATCATTACACATCTCCATATTGCTGCAAGGCTTTGAATAAACATGGAAGAACTAAAAATCTAGTGGTTCAGTAATAGCTTGTCAAAGAAAAAGAGTAACTGTGGGTAAAATGTTAATACCTCTCTTCCCTTCTCTTTTATGTTGAATGAATTATTTATTTGTCATTTATTAGCTAACTGTGCATATTTGATGGTTTTTTAAGATTAATAATTACTTTCTGGAACTTGAAGTAGTTACGCTGGATTTGTATGATTTTTTTCCACACTGACAGTTTAAACACACTATCATGTAAAATACAGTGATTGCTATTGCCTCATCTGAGAGAAGGTTGTAAAAATATGTCTCATTGATTTTATGAGGTCATCTAATTGATGTAAGAGAGTAGCAGAGATTTTAGCTCGCAGCTGGAAAGCAAACAGTTCTTTGTGGGCGCGTGGAGCTCGGGCGGCTGCAGGCAGCCTTCACACCCCCAGAGGAATCTAGCTGCAGTGCCTACCAACTGAGTGGGACATGTTGCACCTGGTGCCCTCTTTGGCATTACTGCTTTTTTTACATGCACTCACAAACATCAACTGCAATGCAGAAGGGAAAAAAAAAAAAAAAAAAAAAGCACTTAAATCTCAGTGCAAGACTGTCACCAAGTTTCACTGAACTGGAAGTAATTGACATGACAATCCTACCTCGTGTCACCACTCGAAAGGCTATACAAACATAGAATGGAAGTGTGAAAATTTGGATCAGGATACAAACAGAATTATCCCACGTTGATGTTTTTAAACTTGTATTATAGAAGATTTCTGTTTCTTACTTACCTCTTGGCACTGGTGAAAAATTGTGCCAATGAACACTTACTGAAATAAAATTCTCAATATGTGAGCTACATATTGTTCTAAGTGAAATGAACTATATCAAAAAGACATTAACTTATTTATATTTCATCTTTAAATTTCAATCACTGGGGAATGTAACACTGCGTATAAAATGCATATGAAAAGATGAATTCTTGATATAGTAACCTTCTGTTAAACAAAACTCTTGAATAATCAGTTTTGTCTTATGATGCTTGCTGTTCAGACTTCGAGTCTCTAGTCAAATGGATTAGACACAATGCAATCCTTCCTTTTGACAGTGTGTTAAAGGAATGGGATTTACCAGGTTGATTAGAAAGACTTTTTCCTATGCTCCCATTAGTTTTGGGCAGTAGTTCTTGTATTGTATGACATGATTATACATTATTTTTTCCACCTACATTGTGGAACTTGTCAATGAAACATAAGGGCAATCATATGAATCAAAGTAATAGTACAAAATGAAGTCTCTCAAAGTTTTCTTGTTATGATAATATCAAGTTACACCATTTTATGTGATTTAAGAAAAACTTCGAAGCAAAACTTTTCTTTTGTAAAAAGCTACCATCAGAACTTGTGTTCCCTACAAAACCTAGATCTTTTTTCTCTATTGACATTTTTCTAAGAATTTTTAACTTCTTAACTTTCTTGTGAGAAAACGTATTTGAAATTAAATCCAGGTAGCATGAGAGAAGTTTCCAAAGGCAATGCATATTTGTTAACATCACCATGAAAAAGGAAGAAGAAAGAAAGACAATAATATGCTCTTCCATGTAATGTTGATCACAGCAAAGCTGTACCACATGTCAAAAAGGATGACATACAACCCTACTGGTCCTGTTCAAACATTTAATGTTTAAATAGCTATGGTCTCCACTTTCTGAAAAAGAAAACTAT